>NW_010511240.1:0-1781 GCF_000687285.1 Phaethon lepturus
GCTATTAACGACTGAGGCAAAGAAGGCATTACCTTTGGTAACGGGTAACCTCAGCCTTATCCTCATCCTTGGTGACAATGTTCCCCCACCATATCCAGTATGGTATGGTGATTCTCCTTGCCTCCTTTTTTGTTGTTAAAATATTTGTAAAAGCATTTTTTGTTATCCTTTACAACTGTTGCCAGATTGAGTTCTAGCTGGGATTTTGCCTTTCTAATTTTGTCTCTGCTTGACATAACAAGATCCTTGTACTCTTCTTGAGTTGCCTGCCCCTTCTTCCAAAGGTGATAAACTCTCCTTTTTTTCCTGAGTCCAAACAAAACCTCCCCGTTCAGCCAGGCCAGTCACCTTCCCCACCAGCTCATCTTATGGCACTTGGGGATTGCCTGCTCCCGCGTCCCGAAAGCTCGTCTGATGGCCCATGGGGACTGCCTGCTCCTGTGCCTTTAAGATTTCCTTCTTGAAGACTGTCCAGCCTTCCTGGACCCTTTTGTCCTTCAGGACTGCCTCCCACGGGACTCTTTCCACCAGGGACCTGAACGGGCCGAAGTCTGCCCTCCGGAAGTCCATGGTAACACTTTTGCTGACCCCCTCCTTACTTCACCAAGAATTGAAAATTTTATCGTGTCATGGTCACTAAGCCCAAGACGGTCTCTGACCACCACACCTCCCACCAGTCCTTCTCTGTTTGTAAACAGAGGTCAAGTGGGGCACCTCCCCTGGTAGGCTCACTTACCAGCTGTGTCAGGAAGCTATCTTCCTCACACTCCTGGAACCTCTCAGACTGTTTCCTCTCTGCTGTGTTATACTTCCAGTAGATGTCCGGTAAACTGAAGTCCCCTACAAGAACAAGGGCTAGTGATTGTGAGATTTCTTCCAGTCAGTTATAGAACGTTTCATCTGCCTCTTCATCCTGGTTAGGTGGTCTGTAACAGACTCTCAGCAGGATATCTGCCTTGTTGGCCTTTGCCCTCATCCTTACCCGTAAGCCCTCGACCTGGTCTTCACAATGGTTGATCTCCATACAATCAAAACACTCCCCAACATACAGAGGCACCCCACCACCTCTCCTTCCATGACTATCCCTTCTGAAGAGCTTACAGCTATCCATTGCAGCACTCCAGTCATGAGCATCATCCCATCATCTTTCTGTGATGGTGACTAAGTCATAGCTGTCCTGCTGCACAATGGCTTCTAGCTCCTCCTGTTTGGTGCCCATGCTGTGTGCATTGGTGTCGATGCACTGGACGTGGGCTATCCATTTCACCCCCAACATTGGCATGTCACCCCTAGGCTCATCTCTAGTGAGCCTGGCTTTCTCCCTTTCCCCCTCCAAGTCCAGTTTAAAGCCCTCTTGATGAGGCCTGCCAACTCATAAGCTAGAATCCTTTTTCCCCTTGGAGACAGTTGCACTCCATCTGCTGCCAGGAGGCCTGGTGCCTTGTAAACCACCCCATAGTCAAAAACCCCAAAATTCTGCCGATGGCACCAGCCGCTGAGCCATGTGTTGATCAAGTGTGCTTTCCTATTCCTTTCAGTGTTCGTCCCTGCCACTGAAGGGATTGATGAAAACACTACCTGTGCTCCCGCTCCATCGACCAGTCGCCCCAGAGATCTGAAGTCCCTTTTAATTGCTTTTGGGCTTCTTAACACAATCTCATTGTTGCCAACCTGTATGACCAGCAGAGGGTATTAATCAGTGGGTTGAACCAGACCAGGGAGTTTCCTGGTGACATCTCTCATTCAGGCCCCAGGGAGGCAGCAGACTTCCCTGTGGGTTG
>NW_010511240.1:1792-2062 GCF_000687285.1 Phaethon lepturus
TCTCCCCTGGGGGTGCCGCCCGCTCGACATATTGGGCCCTCTGTACCCCTCAGAAGGGAGTCACCTACCACAATTACTCTCTTTTTTCTCTTAACAGAGGGAACCTTGATGTGTGGGCCTGGCTGACTCACCCCAGGCAACCCCCTGGATGGACTTTCATCAAGGTCCTTATGTTCCTGGCCCTCAAGTTCCAGAGCCCCAGATCTGTTGTGTAAGAGCAGCTGGAACAGTGAGGGAGACCAGGAGGGGATTCGCCTGCTGCCCCAAGCA
>NW_010511241.1:0-42390 GCF_000687285.1 Phaethon lepturus
AATACTGAGCCCTGGGGAACACCACTTGTGAGTAGCCACCAACTGGATTGAACTCCATTCACCACAACTCTCTGGGCTCCGCCATCCAGCCAGTTCCTCACCCAGCGAAGAGAAAACCTGTCTAAGCCATGAGTCGCCAGTTTCTCCAGGAGAATGCTGTGGAAGACGAGGCCAAAGGCTTTGCTAAAGTCCTCCACAGCCTTTCCCTTATCCACTAGGTGGGTCACCTAGTCATGGAAGGAGATCAGGTTGGTCAAGCAGGGCCCGCCTTTCATGAACCTGTGCTGGCTGGGCCTGATCCCTTGGTTGTGCTGCACATGCCCTGTGAGTGCCCTCAAGATGAACCTCTACATAATCTTCCCCGGTACCAAGGTCAGGCTGACAGGCCTGTAATTCCCTGGATGCTCCTTCTGGCCCTTATTGTAGATGGGCAACATACTTGCAAGCCTCCGGTCATCTGGGATCTTTCCTGTTAACCAGGACTGCTGATAAATGATGGAGAGTGGCTTTTTTTCCCTCAGTACTCTTGGGGGGATCCCATCAGGCCCCATAGACTTGTGGGTGTCCGGTGGCTTAACAGGTCCTTAACTGCTTCCTGCTGGATTATGAGGAGTTTATCGTGCTCTCCATCCCCATCTTCCAGTTCAGGGGGCTGAATACCCTGCGGATACCTGGTCTGGCTGTTGAAGACTGAGGCAAGGAAGGAATTAAGTACCTCTGCCTTTTCCTCATCTTTGATGACAAGGTTCCCCCCTCCTCTCCCGCATCCAATAAAGGATGGGGATTCTCCTTGCCTCTCTTTCTGTTGTTAATACATTTGTAAGAACATTTTTTGTTATCCCTTACGACTGTGGCCAGATTGAGTTCTATCTGGGCTTTTGCCTTTCTAATTTTCTCTCTGCATGACCTAATTAGGGCCCTGTACTCTTCGTGAGTTGCCTGCCCCTTCTTCCAAAGGTGATAAACTCTCCTCTTTTCCCGAGTCCCAGCAAAAGCTCCCTGGTCGGCCAGGCCGGTTGTCTCCCCTGCCAGCTCGTCTTACGGCACATGGGGACCGCCTGTTCCCTCCCTGCTCCTGCGCCTTTAAGATTTCCTTCTTGAAGACTGTCCAACTTTCCTGGACCCCTTTGCCCTTCAGGACAGTCTCCCAAGGGACACTCTCAACCAGTGACCTAAACCGGCCAAAGTCTGCCCTCTGAAGTTCATTGTAGTAGGACATCCCAAAGGCTGTCAAGAAAAGAGGAGGAGTCCACATCTGGATACTCCAGTAACTATAAAAATACCACATGGGTCAAATTAATTTAATTACAGTAAGTGAGTGACAAGCAACTATTGCTTGTACTTAGTTGGATAAACAAGTAGTGAAATTGCACTAGTAATAATTTGCATCGTTGCTTGTTCTGATGATCAGTATTATCCTTACCATTTGTTTATTGGATCCAACAAGGAAATTTAGTTGTAAAGATTTAAGGGACAGAGATCCCTGACCTCGAAGTCTTTTTGAGAGACTGTGGTGAACTTCAGTCGATTGACAGGACCAGAAGCAGGAGCCCACATGATAGAACTTTTCCTGACATTAAAAAATTAAACAACAAAACAGGTTTTCCTGAAAAACAGACATGATTTTCCCTTCTCACTATTCAGTATTTGAATATTTCCTGGGTTTTATGACCCTTTAGGTATATTCATTCACACATTATACAAGCAGCCTTTAGCCAGCTGAACTCTAGTTAAATACTTATTTCATACATTTGTAAATTGAGATAAAAATGTTACTGATTCCCATGCCAGCTATTATCTCCCTCAACTGCACAGCTACCTGTTTTCTAGTGGAAAGAAAATATTCTAATATGCTGCTCATTAATATGCAAACATTAGTTTTTCTTTTTAAAAACTGCCTATCAAGTTGCTTCTCTTTAGAAGTGGTCTAGTTAGTATTCAATTTAAAGTGTCAAATCCTTCTGTTCTGTATACTCTTTCTTGCATTCCTTAGTATTCAACTTCATTTCGAATGGAACTTGATAAAGTAATACTTTTGTACCCAACAAATCTCTTCCAGTTGTACAGTCAATTATTTTTCTTTGACATTTTAAACAACCATTTTTACCATTGAAGCCATTACAGTCAAAAAAGTGCAAGTCAAGGGCAAGTTCTCTAGTAATGATCAATTTTGTTGAAACACTTTTCAGATATATTTTTCAAGTTATCCTCAGGGATAGATATTCATAAGATCAGTTTGCCTTGCAGACTCTTTGTGCCAGCTGATAAGGAAGAAGGGAGGGGAAAGAAAAAAAAAATCATGGCATGATTGCCATATCCCAGGCTGAGTCTGCGGATCGGCAGTTACAGGACAGATTACCTCTAAACGTGGGCTGGAATTCATAGAACAACAATAAGCATGGACCTCACAAAAGTAATTTGGTCAAAATAAATAAGTGACCTTACTCCAAATACTATCTGTTTATTCATTCACAGCGTTGATGACTCTGAGGTACAGCACTACAAATCAAATATTGGATATACAGGGGTGTAACAGGGAAGGGGAAGACTTCTAAATGAGGCATAAAGTTGGATAAAACAAGTATTCAGTTAAAATGTGTAACTTCAACTCATTAGCAGAGGTTCATCCCACAGCTGCTTTATCCAGCAGAACTCAGGATAATTTTCACTCCTCAGATGCCAATGGTCATCCTCTATATTTCAGTGAAATGCTAGCCCTTCCCTTTAAGATCTAGCTGTATAACTACCATTAGATCTCTGCTAAAGATTTGGCTCTGAAAAGTCATTAATTTTAGATATAGATTTTTATTCTCTTCTTTTCTTTAGTATAAAAGTGAATTTTAATAACTTCCTCACATGCTCCAAAACCCCTGGTATTTCCTCTCTCCTTCTCAACATGAAGCATGTTATTAACAAAATCTCACAAACAATTCCGCTCACCTATTGCCATCTATTAAGCTCTTCCCAAGCACATACATTTTTAGAAACATGTTGTTAAAACAAATATGATTGTTAACTTTCTTTCCATAACCGTCCAAAAAGATTATGTCTTTAAGGAAAAAAACCACCAGAGTCCTCCTGACCAGACACAGTCTCCTTCCCACCAGGTACCGTCACAACATTGTAGGTTTACTGTTCTGAAAGTGTGCGTTCCTTCTCCATTTGTTCTTAAATAACTTCATCACTGAGCTTGTAATTACTTCTGGTTTCTACTCACCCATTGTTCTGCAGGTAGCTTCTCTCACCTGTGGTTTTCATTCCCTCTCATTATCTATGTACGTGACAGCAAAGCCCTCCCTGACTTTTGTCCTCTTTCTAGTTTTATCAACTTTCAGGCAAGCACTTTTTCCAATAACAGCCTTCCCATTGAGTGCCCTACTCAATATTTTTCTCTTCCTAACAGCATCCTATTTGGAGACAAAATAAGCCATTACTGTAAATGCTTAATACTTGCATAACACCAATTCACTGAGACAGATACATCCACGATTGCCTCTACACGGACACCTCAAGAACTAACTAAGCTCACGTATATAAAGGTAGCAAGTCACACATATCTATCTACATCATATCCTGGAGAATTGCCATGGTAATTTTAGTTTTAAGCTCAATAAAAAAAAACAAGCTGTCTCCTGCTTGTTCGCTAGGCCTAAGTTTCTATTCAATACATCTCCAAAGGAAAGGATCAATCTCGATATCTTGCTGCTGCAGCACAAAGGTTCTTTCAAATGCTGGGGTCATTGCAGATAGTTAAGTCAAAAACCAAGAGATATTTGCCAAAGATTATTTCATCTTTTAAAACTTCAGTGCTTTTTAAAACAATGTTGGATTACCTTCAAAATTAGAACAACTACGCAATTGTAAAACATATTTTGCCATTAATGTAATTGCTTTCAGCCATATTTCTTGGACATTTTGTATTTGACAGAAAGAAGAAGAAATCATGCCAGTTTGTTTTACATAAAGTGGTGAACTTGATGAACCTAGCCAATCCCATGATAGCCTTGATCTATTTGTACCAGAGAAGTGAATCACAAGATTTTATCTGGAATGAATTATCAGAGAAAAGAGATAAAATGTTGACATTAATCTTCATCGCAGTAAATAGTGTAGCCACTACTAACCGGCTGTTAGATTGTGTTCCAGGTTATACAGATGCATACGGAGATATTGTTCACTACAAACAACTTCAAATGGCAGCATTTTTCAGTTTTTTCATTGCGTAGGGCAGCCACATCTTTCAGAACACCATACAGCAGTAGCATACCTCGGAACATCATGGCATGTGATAAGTTCCAGACAGACTGTATGCAAAATGTGTCTAGTGTTTTTCATCCTCCTCCTCCAACCACCCACAAGCCATTTACTGCCTAGTTTCCTCTCTCTCAAGCTCACCACAGTAGTGAAGTAGCACAATTAACTGAACAGCTAGTCTTGAGACCTCACAACCCACAGAAGATCTAGCTACCTATAATACACACCTCTCTCAAAGTCTTTTTCAAAAACAGGCCAAGTCCTGTAATACAAACCCCACCTCTTCCCTCATTCCTTGCCAGATGGTTTTCAGCCCCCTCATTTGGCCTCTGTGTCTCAGAGTCCATCTCACACATCAGCTAACCAGAGCCAGAGTTTAATAACAATCAGCTATCAATGTACCCACCTGCCACAGTAAGACCGATCCCAGTTAGCACCTTATTTTTGGGTCTCATCTACAGCAGCCAATTCCACCTCATGCCTGTTAATTACAAAACATACCTCTCGAGTTCTTTCTGTCGTTAAATGAGTTGGCACCCACGAAAGGAGTCTTTACGAATCCAGAGCCCATTTCCCTGCCAATTCCTGACTTACAATTTTTTGTATTTCCTCCTTTGTTGTCAAGCATTTTCTCTCACACTGCACAGTAGTCTGCTTTCAAAATGAACTTCCTAAATGAAGGGAAAGTTTGTTATCTTTCTCTTCCATTCTTGCTTCATTTTCTCTATGTGCTGATTTAGAAATGCTCAGACATCTTTCCAGTTCCACTCCTCCCCTGCTCTAAGTGCTAGGAAAGATAAGTTTCTCCTGCCCTTTGTCCTTCTGCCAGCAGCTTTTAGCCTTTCCCAGCATGGAAAACATTGACATTACAACAAGCTTTATGACTTCTGCATTCTGCAAAGTTCCTGCCTGGCCGTTATTCTTACCAATCTGCCGCATTTTCTTGCACAGTATCTTGGTGACCACATTCCCTTTCACAGCCATTTCCTGCTTGAAGTTTCCAAACAGCTCTTTTCCCTCTGCTTCTTAAACATCTCTTCACAAAGGTTCTCTTCAGAGTTGCCACCTCTCCTGATCCCTCAGCATCCAAAACCCAAACCCATTGTAAGCAGTCAAGACTAAATGATCCTTAGCGATTTACCACTCACTTGATCATTGCATTCAACACAGCTGGCTCAGTTCCATCTTCAAATGATAGCCTGCCAGCCCTTATTTCACCCGGTTTCTTATAGCAGCAACCTACCTTCCTCTTAAGTCATGCACTTATTAGATGGGGCAGCTGAACAGGGCTGATTAATCTACAGCTTTTGGACCTTATGAGGCACACAACCCTGTTACAGACAGGTAGACTGTAATTTGATTACAATGAGAATTATCAGAGAATAAGCGTGTTTCTGGTGTTTGTGTCTAAGGAATTAAATTAGAATTCCTTTAAATTCTGTCCCTGTTTTCTCTAAAACTTTACTTGTCTTCAAGTAGAATGAAGCCTTCTGTTGGGATAGGTGAAAAAATGTTTTGTGTTTGTCTCCTGCTCAGAAGTAGAACTCTATACTGTTTTTTTTCAGGCTACCCTAAGATTTAAAGCACCATATTTCTAATATAAATTTTAGTTTAGCTTTGAGTGACCTTTCCTACATTTGTATGCTTTATGTATACATAATTCACAATTCCCCTGAAAGCATACACGGTATATGCTGAAAATGCATGAGAGACAGTTTTATTCTAACCTGTTTATAACCCTTTGTTATGTGCAATAGAATGCAATAAAACAGTACTATGGTGTCTTACCAAGTCTTTCTTAACTGTAGATTTTGTTACTAAACTCTCAGAATTTTTAAAAATCTGCCTAAATGTCAATACATTTTAATTTATTCTTCCATGATAATTCTTCATGTTGTTAGCCATTAGGAAATTCCATTCCTTATGCAGATATCGTGTGTAGTACTCCAGTAATCTATTGTAAACTAACTACTGATGGAAGAAGGGCAAGTGCAAGCAGCCAGTAAGCTCAAACAGTAATCACCACTGACAGTGAGATGGGATCTAGCCAGGGAAGGCTGAAGAGCATTGATCCGTAAGTATGGGGTGTATTATGAAAAAAAATAATTCAGATTAATATGTTAGTGTGGTTCTCGTACTTACACTGGGGAAGAAACTGCACTTCAACTATTCTTGGGACAAAACCTTTGGCTTAATGCCATCTGGAAAAGCATTCATGGACTTTTGTCGCCCAGTGTATGTTTAAAAAAATATCAACAACTTTTTTTGCTTTGGAGGTATTATTCCCAGTAACATCAATGCTCCTGTGAACTGAGAATGTTAAGGACATTGGCTTGTCTTCTTGAAGAAGAAAAGAAATTGAAAAAAAAAAAATCCAAATTTAATGTAAGCTGTTTAAAAACTCTTTTAATTTTGAGCTCACCCTCTTATAACCGGCAGTATTTTGGACAGAGTTAAAACAGGACAACTTGCTTGGACAGAAAGTGCCTTAGTTAGGTTGAACACCCTGTATCCTGTTGGTTATACCTAGAGAAATCCTTGAATACAACAGTACCAGCAGTTCAACTCAAGAAGCAAATACATGTATAATTACAAATGAAACTGGCCCTACTTAAACATTAATTAGGTAAAATATAGTGTGATTATAAAATAGAGTTTTGTAACAGACCTCTCTTTACAGTTCTTACATGGAAGTAATTAGTTTGAGTGAGTACCTCTGGTTCGAGCTGTTAAGTTCATGCTTCCCCAGCAACAGTGTAAATGTTTAAAAAGTTTGTGCCCTGTAGACAGAAAAGCACCTCATTTTAATTATTTTGATGAGTGCTAGAGGCAACTAAGCTTTCTTCATGGTGCTTTGTCAGTATTTCCGTAGCAGCTCTTTTTTTTTCATTAAACAGGAGCGCAAGGAGAAGAAAGTCTTGCTGAAAGTCTGAAAGCTGTGTATTCTAGTCATAGAAACTTTTTTAAAAGCAATTCCCTTAATAAGATGAAATGTCACCATCCTGGAACTAAACATCACACACATTTTTTAAGTTCTTGGAAGATTTATATTTGACCTTTCAAAGAACAGAAGAGTTCCAAAAAATGATTTCTCTCAGGGGCAACCCTTTGGGTGTTCTGAGCAATAAAATCATCAGGGCCATTTTTAACTCTGCTTTTGTTGCAGCAGTAAAAGTTTTGCCCCATAGCTTCATTAAAAAGGTCTATCTACTACTAAGTGTAGTACATGCTACATGCAATACTAACTGTAGGTTCTGATGTGCAGTGTTTACAATTGCTGCATTTGAAGCATCTGATGAGGCAAAGCTTACCTAACTTTAAGATTCTATCAGCAGGCTTTTCCTACCTATTATGCACAAACACCTTCTCTCCAGGTCCTTTTTTTTTTCTTTTCAGAAAAGCTTTAAATGCTCTACAACACATTTTTACCTTTCTAATGGCCTGCTGATGCCCTTGCAATAAAATATAGGTTATTTATTCATGTTACGAGAGTATCTTGCAGAGTGTAATCAGAGCCTGAGATACCATTTTGCTAGCTGATGGATAAAACCGATAGAACATATCAAAGTTTTTTTCATTCTGGTGAAAGAGGTGAAATTCTGGTGAAATTCTAAACTTTTACAAATTGCAGTGGAGTTTTTTTATATCTTTCTGTAACTCCTGATATATGTACTAGTAGTCGGATCCTCAGCTGATCTAAATCAACATGTTTCTATTAGCTCCATGCTTGATCAGCCAAGTGAACACAGTTTGCACCATCTGAAGAACTGGTCCTTTTTTTAAAATTTCTGCACTCACGCTCAGAGTATTTAATTTTATTTTAAATAATAGGCAACAAACAAAAAAATTGCCTTATACTCTGCTGTTCATATGTGGACAGAACACTGAGATTGGCCAGCTATATGTACTACCCACCCACAGTCTGCCAGCTGCATTTGTTCCAAAACACACGGCACAGCCACCATCTGTCAATCAGAAACTCCGTGGCCAAGAAGCAATTTATGAATTTAGAAATACTGAAAAACACAGCTGCATATGGAAATGCTAGCAAAGGTTATTAGGTATGTTGATCAGCATTATAAACAAATATTCATTGCTTTTTACTTGCTTTTTTTTTTTTTTTTGTAATCGGCTGCACAACACATTTTAATAATAAGGAATTCATTGGTAATTTGGCATAGGAACAAGTCGCTGCTTTAGTCAATTAATTCAGTAATTTTGATGTTTTATTTCTTGCCTTACCACAAAGCCCACCATTTCAATAAATAAACTTTCTTTTCCATTTAATAATTAAAACAACTTAAATCAGACGCAGTTTCTTGAGGTGTACATTTTAGAATTGTAAAAGCTGCTGGAGCCCATATAAAAGAATGAGAGCAACTTAGTACCTATGGGTAACCAAAAGCAGCATTGGGGAATGAAGAGAAGTTAATATAACTTCTATAATATAGAAGGAATTAAGAAGTAAATAAAAAATAGACAAACTTCTTAGTCTAACTTAGATTTCGTAAAGTTTCTAGTCGGTGGTTAAAAGTGAGAATAACTGTACATACAGAGAGTCTTCAAAGAGAGTGACTACAAATATAAGGGCATCCTCAGCCTCCAACCTGAAGAACCTCTTTGTTAACAAAAGTCAGAAAGCACCACAAGCCTGGGTGTATCACCCTTCCCTTCTCAGGCACAGGAGAAGAGGGAAGCGAGAGATGTGATGGGCCTCTCTCAATTTTTGAGATGCACGCTAATGGTTCCACAGAGTTCCCCACAGCAGCACCCAGCTAGCCAATCTCCCATTCTCATCTCGCATAGTTGGACTGCTGTTACTTTCTTTTCTCTTCATAATGTGGCAATGAAATGTAGCTTAATAAAGTAAAGTATAATAATTTATATAATAAAGTATCGCCCAGTCAAAGCTTTTCTTAGCTTGAAAACTGGCATTTGCCTGGTATAAAGCATAACACCCAGCTCTGCAGTTTACTCCATAGACCCATGTATATACAAAACATCAATATTTAATCACAGCATAGAGTAGCTTATAACATAACACTCTTAAATTTTCCAGATATTAGCTTTTAAGCATTTATATCAGACTAACACATTGCTGAGGTTCACAGAACAGGTAGTGTTTCAGGACTCATTTCTTTGTCCATGAACATCGCTCATGCTTTCCCAACACTTGCTGCCTCTGAAGGAAATTTTTTATTTTTCTCATGCTCAGAAAGTAATGCATGCTGAAGGCATGCAGATATAGATACGTATAAAAATCTACCTACTGCTAATTTAAGTCTGGTTTTGAATGTCATTATTTAAAAATATTGATAGCAGTCTTTAGAATCTAATACTTGCCTCTTCTCAAGTATAATAAAACAGTCATACTTAGGAGGTGACGTTTTACTCTCTGGTCAGAATGAAAGAGGAAAAAAACCTTTTGTTCCCTTTTCTTCTTTCTGAAATGTTTCTATGCTGGTGGAGAATTAAGATTGCATGGGCACGCTTGTAAATACACTCACATGAAAAGTAAGCAAAAACTTTGGATAGTTGAGTGAGATCTGACCCATTGCTTGCTCTTCACAAATGTTCTATCTCGTGTTCAGTATTTGTATAATTGGCACACATCTCTGAAGACATACAGTAAAGAAAAATGCTATCTTTCAATGGTTTGGAACTTGTATCATAATCTTAATTCACTGATTTTGGCATTTTAAAGTACCCCCTTTATATCTAGAACCTCATTTTACATTTGATGACCCAGAGTTTCTAACAATGAGGCATTTCTTTGATTGAGACAACATACAGGTGTAATGAATATGTATCATAAATCTTGAGTTTTCACTAAAATTAAACCTCTGATCAAAAAATCCATCAACTTATTTAATAGCAAGAAGAGGCAGAGGAACACAGTATCATATTTAGTATTTTTAAAATCTAACAGTTGAAAAAATAGGAAATTAAAACTAGATAACTGAAAAGAAAGGTTATTCGCTGTTAAAATAACCTAATACATAACCCACTAACACTTTGTAAGTAAATTCTTCACTGAAGCTAGAGTCTGTGTCTTGCTAGTTCCTGTCAGAACCGACTGTTATCTTAATAGATTTTAGGGTATATATTAGAACAGGGATTTGGGGTTCTTTGACCAAAGATTTAAAATGCAACCTTAACAAAATAATAGTTCTCTGGGGAATACTTCTTTCCACTTTTTCTGTGGAAAGTTGCATAATGCAGGGGGGATTTTTCCCAAATAATGCTTGATAAACTTTTAGGATTAGTGATATTCTGGCAATAAGTTCCACAGGGTAGTTCTAATTCACACTCTAAAAGCATTTCCATTTATCAAACTTAAAAACATTTTTGTTTTTTTTCTTTTATCTCATGGTACAGTCCACCATTCACCAATGAGAAAAGGTAGAAAAACTTAATGCCATGGATGACATTCTCAGAAGGTTTAAACCAAATTCTACCTGTGCAATAAAATTGGCAAATTTACTTTTTTTTTTCCACAGCTTTAATGCTCACAAGATGAAAGGGACAGGTTTGTTTCCTCTTTGAATTTAAAAAATATGAATATTTTAATTCAATAAAGAAGTGGTTAATAAAGTCCTGCATGATATTCCATGATATTCAGGTTATAGACTCCCTATCATTATTTAGATTGCCACATACATATTACTAAAATGTGACATAAATACTAATGAATCTGGCTTTTATAATACATGTCATAATCACTTTTTGCTATTAATAAAGAATAGCATATATACTGTAAATTATATACTATATAATTACATACTCTTTATTGTATAATATTTATACATCATTGTTGCTGAAATTTAACCTAAGACCTTGAGTATTATTTGTGTTATATTTATTATTTTTCATACTACCAAGAGTTGTGATGATAATTTGGAGCTGTTGATTCAGCATCATTTATAAGGCATTTGTTTTTTTGGTAGCACAGCCTTTTTCAGGTCAATAAAAGCTGAAGATAAATGGTAATAAATTAAACAGATCTTAAACTACCTTTAAATCTGTTTTATTACCACGCATATTTATTGTGCTAGTTCTTATCATAGAAGCATAGAATCATAGAATGCTTTGGGTTGGAAGTGACCTTAAAGATCATCTGGTTCCAACCCCCCTGGCATGGGCAGGGACACCTTCTTCTAGACCAAGTTGCTCAAAATCCCATCCAACCTGGCCTTGAACCCTTACAGGGATGGGGCACCCACAACTTCTCTGGGCAACCTGTTCCAGTGTCTCACCACCCTCATAGTGAAGAATTTCTTCATTATATCTAAGTTTACCTTCCTTCAGTTTAAAGCCGTTGCACCTTGTCCTATCTCTACATGCCCTTGTAAAAAGTCCCTCTCCAGCTTTCTTGTGGGCCCCCTTTATATGTTAAAAGGCTGCTATAAGGTCTCCCCGGAGCCCTCTCTACTCCAGGCTGAACAACCCCAGCTATCTCAGCCGTCTTCATAGGAGAGGTGCTCCAGCCCTCTGATCATCTTCGGAGCACAGAGCACTCAAGCCTCATGCTTCATGTCCAGCAGCATGGCTATACTCCTTTACAGTACAAAACACACCATTATCAGATTTCTTCTCAATAAACCAGAGGCACTGTGCTATGTGGCAAATGAATGGTAGACCTAAAAATTAAAAGTATTATTTCTTTTACTAGAAAATAACATTTAATCCATGTTTCTCTGTCCATAAGTGGGGCACTCATTTCATCTCTCACAGAGAGTTATAAAGCTTAATCAATGGGTACAGGACGCTGCCGGTGCTAGTCCTTTCTTCAATCAGTAAAACCTCACCAGTTTTTCCAAACCCTGGAATTTAGGCTTAATATTTGAGTCTGAATGGTATGGAAAAAAATACATTTAAGCCATCCATTTATAACCTATCATTTTTTATGTTAGATCTTTTTTACTCTCAGGAAAAGTAGCCTCAGCTTTTTTGAAAAGAGCTGGTTAGAGAACTAGATAATAATGTCTGCCTAAATATGCACTAATATTAACCTCTGCCCTGTCAATCATACGGTATGGAGGAAGATTAGTTCTTACAGTTAATTATCTTTTTTTCATTGAAGTTTTGTCTTTTTTCTGCTTTTGCACCTCATTAGTCATGATCAAAGTGTATTCCTCTTAATAGTGCCTTAATGTGATGCTTTGATCACATTTTCTGACTAATTTGAAAGTCCGTTAACTGAATTACAACAGAGCTTGGTGCATTTGAAGGTTTTGGAACCATTTTCCTGGGGCCATTTTACCCTGACAAATTTTCGGTATTTAACTGAGGTTCCCTGGAGCCTAATTACTCTGGACTTCTTCTATAATTGACAGAATAAGACACCTCCAGTGAAAAGTGAATCAAGTATCTCCTGAAGATGATTTGGCCTTTCTATGGGCCAAATCCTTCTCAGGTGGTTTCCATCGACTAGAAAAGGATATTTTCTCAACCAGGATCTGAACTTAAGAAACCTATCTAAGTTCCTGCAATAACTAGGATAACTTTGGCCTGTTTTTTATGAATTTGCCTATGATCCTTGTCCCTGTCTTACCTGTGAAGAGCTATTTTAATAATTCTCAGATATGGGTATCAACCAACAATGAAATATGTGCATCCATGAGCTATAAGAACATCTCTCGATGGGCTCTAGAATAACCACCTTAAGCATAGGTCGATTTTTAATATACCTCGCACGTCCAGACATAGTATATCCTACCTATTTCAACGATCTATATGCTTGCTTTCATGGAGGCCACCTTAAAACCTTCATAAACCTTGCTGGCAGAAATCTTTTACCTGAAGGAGTGGATGCACTCCAAAATTCATCCTCAAAAATGTACCCAGAGCAATGTTGCTCCATGTAAGTAATTCCACTGTCAAATTGTTTCTGCCTCTGAAAATTGTTTGGTGAGAGATCAGTCACATAGTCAATGGGAATAGATGCAGCAGGACTGCATGATTTAGTATCACATGTTCAGAAATCAGTAACTGCTTCAGACAATGGAATAAAAAATATTTGGTAGGTAATTAGGAACCCCCGCAAGATGAAATGTGTCAATACCGTCATTAGTTAGAGGTTGGCTTATATCCCCTCTCTATGATAGCTCAGTGGGAAATAATTTCTAAGAAATTTTACATGATTATTCACTATCCTGGAGCCATATTTCAAGAGATGCCATTCATCTCATTGCTATCAATAGTCAAGATACTGGCTATCTGGCAAATTAACACAGTAGTCATTAATTTACAAAATAGTAAAGGCAAGAACCTTCGTACTGTATCAGATTAACTTTTGTGCTATAAAATGGAGTAAAGTCAGTTCAAGTTAAATCCTGTGACACTGATGCATGCAAAGCCGTGCCATATGCTTCAGCAGAAGCAACCCCATCCTGCAATGCAGGCAGTGTACGAGAAGCAGGGAATGTATGCCCTGAATCGACATTTTTTGTGTAACTAGGAACCAATTTCTTGGACATTCCCTGTTTACCTCATCTTAGAGCCTCTGGGGCTGAACATGTCTAGAATTCGGGTTGCCAACCTTCCTGAGAAGCTGTGGGAGCAAAGATGCAGGAGAAATAAGTTGATAGCAGCACTGTGTGTCTTCTGGCTCGATGAGATCACTCAAAACAAAACTGGAGATATGACAGGCTGTAAAAAGTTTATCCACACAGTGATCGCTTCTGCATAACTGTATATAGTGCTTTAAAATGTAATACCTGATAAAAATTAAAACTAGCTAAAATATGAGGCTCAAACATGAAGTTTTCTGTGGTTCTAAGAGCAAGCTTCTTCCTCTAACTCTTAGAACATGCTTGCTAACCTGCAGTTTTGTATTGTGCAGTGAGACTTCATTCTCCCATCAGGACAGTCTTCGTATTTCTTTCCTATTCAGTGAACACAAATTTATTGTTAATTTGTGTAGCTGCCCAGAGACTCACAATTAGCACTTTCATTTTCTGCCAGTTGTTTAGTCACATCTAATCATTGTGAAAGGTACAGAAAATCTGTTTGAAAAATAATTGAGTTTTCAAAAATACATCTTGACAATTTTATTTGGCTTTATAATTTATTGTGTTCATTTTCCTACCCCAGCAATGAATTCTAACTCTTATTACCATACAAACCCCAGCTGTCTCTTATTCAGCTGATACAAATTCCGTATAAAGAAACCACCAAGTCTTTAACAGTTTACAAAGGCAAAGGGTGGCATTTTCTAGAGTACTAGGACCTGGTCTAATTCTGTTGGTGGAAACAAAGGTCTGCTTGGGCAAAGTCTTTCATTCCAAATGCTGAGTCTTGCTCTTGACTATAAAATAGTTAAGTGTTATTCCTAAGTAAAGTCCAGTTTAGCTCTTGAAAATCCAACTGTATTTTGTTAACCATTTAGAGTTAAAATTAATTAAATTCCAAAGTGCCTTAGGTTTTTTTAGTTAATATGATTTTAACACATATCAAGAAGACCTGAGAAGGTGTGCTATGGGCTCAAGCGCAGGAAGCAAAATAGCCAGTTTAGGGATTATTTCACTAGTTTATTTGATTATATTGGATGAAGGAAAGGTAGAATCTCCAAAAATAAATTTTAGTAAACCAATTCTCTTTCTGCTGACCTAGCCAGGATGTACAAGCAGATGTGTTCCCCTTTCTTGGCACACCGTCTTTGGCAGGCTGTGACACCGTACTCTGAGAAGGCAGGAATCAGAGCAAGGGCAAACTGTCAGAAAGCAGAAAAGCTGAGGAAGTTTTATGGCAGAGAAACAGGAGAACTGCTGCAACAGCTTATGACATGCTGGGTGCAGTGTGGGTTGGCTGGAAGAGAGTTCAGAGCAGGGTGTAGAGAAGCTATGAGCTGCAGGAACCCTGTGGAAGGAGGAATTGAGAACTGCTTACAACATGCTGTAACTGGATGCTGGCAGATTCCCTGTTTTTAGAAGGAAGTTGAGGTAAGTTAGAGGAAAGCCTTAAAGCTTGTGGGACGCAGGGCTTGGAGCTAGCCCAGGCTTTTAAAGAAGTAATCAAAATAACGCTTTGGGCAGTGAGTTAACCCAGATCAAGAAACGAAATTGCTTTCTTACAAGCCTTTATAGTTAGATCTGCTGCAGTTCGAATATTTAGGACGTTCTGCCACATGAACCTGTGTTTATGTATAAGTGCGTGCATGTCACTGTTTGGGGAGAATATGTGTCTACGTGCCAGCAAACAAGAAGGTGATCATGAAAAACAGATCTTAAAAATGAGTGGACAGGCCCTACTTCCAAAGTGTCTTTACGCTGTACTAAACTTTCCCCCCAAAACACACCAGACAGGGATTTTACTCCAAATTGTCATGGAGCCTCTGCACCAAGGATACGTGCAACTACCCACCCTGCTTTGTAGCCAAGTGATCTAGCAGCAACTAGCAGCTGAAGCAATTGAGCACTATCCTGCTCTAGTGAATACCTCAAATATTTTGGGCTATGCCGTGGGGAAGCTGTTGTCTAGTCCAGGTCATTCTCTCGGGTTTAAATCTTCCCTGGAATGAACAACTTCTGGTGGAGAGGCTGCTTGGATAGAATTGTCCCTATACACCAATTAAGCTCCTGAAAATAAACCTAGAATATGATCTGAATTATGCTGATTCCCCAGTAGTAGCTTTTCTGACTATGTATTATTTTGACTTTCCTTACACTTATATCTATGGGAAAGAGGAACATAAAATTAAATAAACATTACACAAATTTATGTTTAAAATTGGATGGTTTTGATCTAAATTTGCACTGTAGCTCCATGTATCTAAAAGATAAGGAAGCATCAACTCGATGTCCTAGTTCAGGTCCATCGCTACCTGTTAAATTATTCAGCTGCATAGGCAGCACAAGTGGCATAATGCTATTTGACAATAATACTCTAAAGACTCGGGAGGAGATGTAAGAGAACAGGGAATTTATCTCACACATAAACAAGTATGAAATGCAGTAAGATACTAAATCAAATCAGCAGGAGAAATGACTGTTTTTCATTAAGAAACTGAAACTGAGGTGAGGTAGTCTGAAAAGATGGATAATGAGATGACATAAACATCTGACAAAATTCAGTGGGCTCAGGTGTGCTTTGTATTGAACTTGCTGTTCTTAATACAGGAGATATGAGCATTTATAAATATATTCCAAGTTTCACCAGCTTACCAAAAGGTAAACAAATAAAAATAGCTCATTGATTTACAGACACGTCAGGGTTTTTAAAATGTAAAATTTAATAGAACAGATTCTGCGGTAGCTATCACATTAAGCAATTTTTCCCAGCTAGTTTAATTATATTGTTAAAGGGGCTGTTGGCATATTTTGCAGGAGGACCAAGTCTAACAAAATCTGACAAGAGTTAAGATCACATACTCTTCTTTGTCCTTGGAAATGATGCGAAGAACAATAGGTTTTTCTGGGTTTAGTTTCTAAAGGGGAAGCCAGGATATATCTGGATAGGAGGCTAAAATGTTCCTCCCAGAGCACACCCGTCCATAAACCACTCCCGAGGCCACCACACCTCCTGCAGAAGTGACGGTCAACGGGCGTTTCAATGCGTCTGGACAGGGAGCGGGGTCGTGCAGGAGGAGGGTTGCCTGGGTTGCTGAGGTTAGGTGGTGAGTGCCGTTGCCAAGAGTTAACAGCAGGACTGCAATGACTGGAAGGGTGTTTCTCCGAGTCCCGTGGGAACATGTGGACGCAGGGGAATGCACAGTGCTGCCTGCAGCTTAGCATCACCCCTCGTCCCTGCTCTCAGGCTCTCTGTACCGGCTGCAGGGCATACCGGGAGGCAAGCCACTTTGCTTCACAGTGACTGTGCTCTATGGCTGTACTGGGGGAAGAGGTGGGGCAGGGATGTTGTTCAAGTGTCTGACAGGCGGTGTGAGAGTTAAGAGGACTGACAAACACTACCAGTTTTTCTTGGTTACTATAAGCCATCGCTTGAAACAGACACAGTAGAAAAGGATCTGTTCGTAGAGAAAGGTAGGGAGTTTGGAGATTGGGTGATGGGACCATTCAAAGGCCCTTTGCCTTGAGCAAAAGGACCAGAAATCTCTGCTTTTGTCACACATATCAGACAACGAATATATGCTGGGAATCTGCCATATATCAGAGTGAGTGAACTGCTTGTTGGACCTTCTGCTGGGATTCTTGCTGACCTGGACAATGTTTTATATTGATGGGAATTAGGGCTTTCTTTTTCAACAGAATAGAATGACAGATACTGGCTTTTTCTGCCTGAGGTATTAACTTTATTGAGCTAAAATTTACAATCAATTGTCTCTATACCAAAGTCATAATTTTACCTGTTTGTAAGAGATTGGCAATGCTCAACAGATGCCAACTGACCCATATATCACTGGAGCCTTATCAGTGACATAAGACAAAAAGAAAAAATTCTTTGAGAGTTCAAACTAGAAATAGCTCACACACTACAAAACCCCACAGACCCAAGTGAGATTTTTTTTTGTGCTATACTTTGGATCTTTCTTTCTGTAAGTGAATTTTTGCAAAAGTAGGAACCTTGAATATGAGCAAATCACTGTCAAGGAGCAAGAACCTCAGTAGGCGCATATCATCATATAGCTGAATTAATTAATTCAATGGTGTGTGGTTGATTTATACCAACTAGACTATCATCTAGCTTCTTGCAGAGTATTTTATACTTGTCAAAAGCATTAAGAGGTAAACTAACTATACTGATATAAAGTTTTCCTTGAATAAGATTAATGAATTTCATGAAAGCTGCTGTAATCTTATTTTCTTATTCTGGTTAGAGTAAAATATTTATGAATCTTTTTTCTTTTTTGAATATGTGTCTACGAATGCTATGCATACTGTTTTATCACTATCAGTCCTACAAATGGAATGAAAATGTTAGTGTGTTGAAGAAACCTATTACACTTCTGTGATGTCTCAAAATAAATGATACTTTCCCCTTGTAACTGTTTCTTTCTGTAGCTGGGACTACTTAAAGAGAATCCAGATCTTAAGGCACAAAATGTAATTATCCATTAAATGTTCTATGAGTTTTCTGGGACCCATACTGAACTATACACATGCTCTAGATATTCCATTAGGAACAGCTATGCTTAAGCCTTCAAAGTTAGATCTCCTAAACCCCAGATATCACTTTCCACATACTCACTGTTTTCAATCAGTACATCACTGGGTTCACACATATACATATTTTTCACCTTTTAAATACTGCCATGTCTTTACCAATACAGCATTTCAACTGTTCATTTGTAAATGCTCTGGAGATACTGACAAACATTAGTGTGTAATACATACATGCTGTGAAATGTCAGTGTATTGATATCTAAAGTCTCTTGACCCTTACCCTTACACTTACCCTGACCCTTATGCTTCCACTAAATTAATTCCCATAGCACCTAAATGACTGATGAAGAGGTTTTCCTGCACATGGAAATTTTGGTAAAAACAAAATACATTGCCTGCACCTAACTCTGCTAGAATCGCCTTGCATTCCCCACATTTCTGCCTGCGGAGTGTCATTTGTTATGTATGTTATAGATATGCCTAACTCCAGAAAAGCTGTATCTTCTCCCCAGTCCTTCAGCTGTGACTCTTATTCTCCTACCAAAAGGGTAAGGAGAAAATTTGGGAATATAAATGCACAAATTTCTTTTCTGTCTGTGGTAACATGAGTCCAAGTATCAGAAGAATGCTATAACAAACTGGATTCTTACACAGGAACAAATATTGGATAAGAAGGAGGGGAGAAAGTAAATGTTAGCATATCCATGTGGAAGTTGGGGATACTGGTTTCAGTGACTACTCTAGTGGACGTCTTCATGACCAGTTTTTTCTACTGGCTAGGTTAGGTGACTTCTCATGCAGCTGAGCGTCCATTGTGGATGGTGTTTGCTGCATCCCAAATTTCCCCTATGTTTTAGAGAGAGCTTAATAAAATTCCTGGACCTAAGTGCATGCAAATTCCTTATACGATACAGAGGAGCTGTAGGCACTTCAGGAGGGATTAGAGAGAGGAGAGGATTAGCCACTGTTCTGAGCAGAAAACCTCCAAAAGACAGCAATTTGAGGATCTAAATCAAACAAGAATGCTCAAAGTATGTTGGCATTTTAAACATCACTACTGTTGGAATAGAGCACATTTGATTTAATCTTTTTCTATCTCTAGGTATCTAACTCATAACTTTCACTCTGTCAACACTCAAAAAACAGCTGGTGCTAAAACTGAGCTTTTAGCAGTTAGGATTGGTCTGTTCTTGGGGGGTGGATTGTTGTTTTTTTCTTTTTTCTTCTTTCTTTCAAAGCATTAATAAATGCTTTGTTTTAAAGCTTGAATTAATTGTTTATTTGTTTATGATGGTTAATTAAGAGGTTTGCAAAACAGAATTTTGCTGTGCACTGAACATTAAACTGGAAAGAGAAGAAAGTATTAAAACAAATGATCACAATAAGTGGTAATGAAAAAACTTATTAAATGTAGGAACTGCAGATTAGGACTTCCTTTGCATCAATTGCAAATTAAAGTAATTTGAATTTAATAAAAGACATCTTACTTTCTGAGACTGAAAGACAAAAACAAGACAAACTCTTGACAGATGCAAGAAGTAGAAGTCTGTAAGTTACGTTATTCTAGAACAATTGGTCTTCAAATGAAATCTGGATGCTGAAAAGGAACTCTCCTAATTTAATTTATTAAGAAGCCTCAAGCTTCCATCCTTCATCACTTTCAGAAGAATAGTTGCTTAGCATTGGTCAAGTAAAATCAAAATTGAAAGGAAGTGATGCCAAAAACATGCCATATTTTAATAAAGCAGAAACCAAGCAGTATTTGTAATCTTCTTATGTCTATATTCAAATATCTGTAAAGTATATTGTATTTTAATTAGGTACATCCATTAAGGATGCTAGTAAATGGTGACATCACTGCAGTTTGCATTCAGATTTAAATTAATATATACCTGCTTAAGGAACTAGCTCCATAGGTCTCTTCTTATATGTTAAAATATTGTTGTGGCATCAGAAAATATAAGGACCATCTCTGAATTGTTAGTCATTTTACTAATTTGTGTTATGACAGATTCTCAAAGGTATCTGCTGGTGGCCACATCTGCCAGAAGCCACAAGCAGGGAGACTGTGTACTTTGCATTAATTCAGTCCTGAAATCCTAAATAACCCCACTGACCTGCCATCTAATCCTCAAAATGCCCTTTATTTAACAGTTTAGTGGTTAGAGCTGCTTGTTTTAAATTACACAAATTGTTTTTCTTTCAGAAACCAGAGCTGGAGGATCTATTCTTCAAGGTGAAAAATGCTGCAGCTTAATGGTACAAGAAGGTTCTCATCTGTGCTTCATGAATCTTTTGTTTTCCTGCCTTTGGCACAGTTTCAGCAGAAAACACAGAAAAGCCCTATGGTTTGAGAGTCTCGGTTTTCTTTCGGGACACACGAGACGTCATTTTCAACCTCCTCAGGCAGAAGATGGAAACATGAGCTTCCTACTTCCTCATATGTGCTTCCTGTATTAGTTTACTGTACAAATCTACATTTAAAAAGTAACTCATTCTTTGCTTTTCCAAAGAAAGTGGGCTAGCACACTTGCAGGTTGCAGCATCTGGATCTTTACTGGATATATTTCTCTGCAACATTGATTGTACCATGCAGAAGATGGAATTTTAGAGACATTTTGGCTAACTATAAGCAAGTGCCTGCTAAGTAGGTTGAATTTGTTGAATTTTTTTATTCTGCATGCTGAACAGAGGTCCCATTTCCCATTGCTTTCTGAGTCTCTGTCTCTCAGGTCTGTGGCTGCCCCATGGGTATCTGTGGGTAGCCCTCCATATTCTTTCTTTTTTTTTTCAGAAGTTAAACCCCTCACTTTAAAACCTAAACAATTATGACATAATATTTTAATTATATTATAATATAAATATAATACATTTATTTACAGTGTTTTTAATAAAAAGGTGTGAAAGCACCAGTTGATTAAATACTTGTAAACCATCAAATAGCATAAGATAAGACTACTTGGATCACACAAAAAACTTGTTTATCTGTCGTTAAAACTAGTA
Organism: Phaethon lepturus; assembly: GCF_000687285.1. Classification (NCBI taxonomy): domain Eukaryota; kingdom Metazoa; phylum Chordata; class Aves; order Phaethontiformes; family Phaethontidae; genus Phaethon; species Phaethon lepturus. The sequence goes on from NW_010511241.1 coordinate 21,321, forward strand.
TTATGTTTCTCAAGCATTTTGATGGACATTAGGACCAAACAAACACAGGATAAATTTAATTTCAGCATGCTTTTAGGCCTAGATGGTATTTTTTATATGAAAGCAGTCAAACCTATTCCTAAAATTGAACATACTGAATATAATTCTAAAATGCTGTTCACATTCAAAGGCTTTGCTTCACTGTGGCTCTAGTATTGTATAAATTTTAATAAAACTATATTTACTGCTTTCCCCTTTTTTTCCATCGTCTTCTGTCTTTGATCTTTATTTAGGCAACAGTCAATATTCAGATCAGCTTGGACTCAGACACTCAGTATACACAAGAGGATTTGCCACTTGAATCCCTGAACTTTACTTCTGGCTAAATATGTTACGGTTAGAACAGCACCAGGAAAACTTACTTTGTTCTATCTAAAACGCTGATAAAAGAGGCACTCTGGCTCTGGTACTGTCCACATGGTGAACTGTCTTGGTGTCACGGAGCCTGGAAACGCTGAGATTTTCCTTCCTCTGCCAGGTTGGTTTTTGAGATACTACCAGATACACCAGCAAGATCGCTGCCAGAAAACTGATGGGGTTTGGGTAAATTTAGACTGCTTTCCCCAAGACATTTAGTCTTTGCTGAATCAACAGCTTCTGGTAGAAACATCTTATCAATCTTACTTGTTTGCTGCTGTTTCTAAACATGTAAATTTACATCTAGCCCAGCTCTGTGCTTAGTTTCCCCTATACTAATTTGTAGTTTCTGTTTAATTTGTAGTTTGGAAACATACATAATTTATATAAAAAATTGGAAATTAGACTTTCATACTTGTGTAGCCTAAATATCTTCTCTGGACATTTTAGAAACTTATTTCATAATGACTTCTTTCCACATAATTTTAAACTCAATGATTCTGCTTTTCAGTAGTCTCAAGCTGTCACACTGGCAAATATAGGTTCATAACTTATAAATCAGGTCTATCCTGCCATCAGTGGAAGCTCTGAAAGCAAAACTAGACGAAAAGCTTGAAAAAAACAAGAGCTTCTAATCTTGGCTTTATGTCAAAAGGATTAAAAGAGAGTCATGTATCGTACATAGCATTTTGTAAATATATTGTTCTCTAGCTTGGGATGTTTTGATTGTAAAATGTGAAATGTAAAGAAAAATCAAAGAACGTGATCTAGTTCAGTAAGCCCTTTTAAAAAAATAAGGTCTTATAAGGATTGTCATGGTCTGTCCCATAAAAACATCTTGGTGAACTCACTTGAAGTGCTTTGTCAAGGATATATCAGATGCATTCAGATTATCATCAAAATAATTCCAACTTTGTGCACAGATACAACAGAAGAAGGTATAATCACATACAGTCTCTAACTGACTGTCAGACTTTAGAGATACAGACACCAAAACAGATTTTTCAGTCTTGATGATGAGTTCAAACATCCTGAATACAGATACCAATGATGATTTTATTATCTAATTATAAATGCTCAAGTGAAGGAGGATCACATTAACATCCATGACATAAGAAGCAGGAAGATACTCTCATCATAAAAAGCAATCCTACCATTTCATTTTTTTATTCTAGGCTATCGTTTAGCTTCAACTTGCATGCCTTCACAGCCAACTTTTTAGGGCCAAAATCCAATTTAGTACTGTCTGTAATCTACATTAGCCATATTTCTGAATGCTACCCCCACAGGCAAATGATCTGTATCTTCAGAGATTTAAAACACTTTTGAAAATGTGGCATTTTATGACACCTATAAGGATGGACTACGAAGTGAAACTTTTGCTTAATGGAATTGGCACAACTCTCCTAGTCTAAGAGAAATTGTCCATTTATTTTAAAATCTTTAATAATTTTACTTAATAGGATTCTGGAATTACCACTCTAAGAGCTTATATTTTTGTGCACTATTGGCCTCTACTTTGATACACTAGCAGTCTTATATTTAAAAGAATAAAGGTTTGGAGGGTTACTGTTTTAAAGACTGCAGTAGAAGGGAATAAAAGGTTCAACATTTATCTTTAAAAGTTAGTAAAAGTAAGTTCTCAAAGGCTTTGTTTATTGACTTAATGAAATCTCCTGTTTTTCTGAAATATTAATATTCATGGCCTGACATAGATAAAACATGCCGAGCGATCAGAACATCACATATACTTAGGGATCCTTTCCCACTTACTACATTTTAACTACCACCAGGGTAAAATGCAATGACAGCTTAAGAACACACCACATTATATGAGAGATGAAAATTAGCTTTTTGAGTTATACTGAAAACTCTCCATATGGAATCTCATTCGTAATAACAAAATTCTGTCACAGGTCCCAGCTAACAGAATATAATTTCAGATACCTAGCCATCATCTAAGTAACAGAGGTTGGTGAAGACATGGTGCTCAACACTTTGATTCTCTTTTCTAGATCCTAAGAAAATACTACTTTGCATTTATGTTGTTGGTTTTTGGCAATACAGTCCTGGGCTATGTTACCCAGGAGGTTGACATGACCTTCATGATCACAAAAATATGTGCCAAACATAACAATAAACCACATGTTAAAGAAACACAGAGACTGCAAGTGAAAAAATTAGAACTTAACTCTCTGAGGGAGGACAAAAACGATCTGGTTCTGAGAAGAACTAAGCACCTGATGCTTTTAATTTCATGCAAATCCCCAGTGTTATGAGTTTTTAAGGTCAGACTTTAAACAGCATCACTTTGATCCAGCAGCATTCTAATAGTTACCCTGGGAGACTGTAAAAACTTCAACCCTGGAAGTTTTCAAGACTTGGCTAGACAAGTGGTCCTACTTCAGGTGGAAAGTCGGGCTAGAAGTTTCTTCCAGCCAACATCTCTTGAGTTCTACAAGATGCATATGGTTTTATGCACTCTTCATAGGGTAAATACCTGTCACCACTGAATTCAATGGGAAGACGTTCAATGATTAATCAAGACCAAGATTTCATTGTGAGAAAAAAAAATCTACTACTGTTAAAATGGATTTCTCAGGTATCTAAAATACAGGCACTTGCTTTTGTATTTGATTGTCCTGGCTGTGAGTGAAAGTCATACTGTACAAATGCTGATGAAACAAAAATAAATATCTAACAAAATACAAAGGGATAAAAATATTTCTGATTATTTAATTTGATAATTTAATTTTCATTCCATTGGACTTAATTGTCTACTTAATCTTCCATATGTTCAATGCTGATAGTAGACAAATTAAATTCTAATACATCAGCATAAAACGATTGTAGCCAACTGAAGTACAAAATCTGCAAGTGGAAATAGGTATCAGATCAGCTGTGATTTTCTATGTTGCAATGTATCTTCTTTCATTAGTAAAAGGGTATGACTATCCTTGTAGTTGATAAGGCGTTTTAATTGATTTTTAGCATTTTCTCTCAGCATACATTTCTGGCAGATTCACTCCTTTTTTCATTACACAGATTGATGTGAAGTTAAACCATGCCCTGAGGAGAGAAAAAGGATGAATCAATAATATTGATATTTTATGCAGAACTTGAAGCTAAGGATTTTAATGGAATTAAAAATATGGTTGGTAAGGTTAGTACAGAAAATGTAGACAGTATGAATGTTAAAATCAAAAGCTGTAAAGGTTGTTGTGAATGGGATGCATGCTTACAGGGTATTTTAAGAATTTTTTCCTAAACAGATATATACCTCACTTTATAAAGTAAATGTACACATGCTTTTGCTGACTTTCTGCCATGTAGCCATAAACTCACAGATTTCAAGACCAGACAGAAACCTCCTGTATCACACAGTCATCACACAGTTTTATATTAATACCTCTGCAATGAATCCAATCGTTTGCTTCATAACTGTGGCTGTCTATCAGAGTGGTATCCTTCTCAGCCTTATTTCCAAATTTTTTGATACTATGGAATGACAATGCACACTCCAGGCATGAACACGTACATAGTTTAATACTTGTATACTGCTAGAAACTGCTAGGGAACACACAGACTTAGATAACCAGAACTGTGCTTGCCAGTTGCCTGAAGAAGGTGGCATTTGCCAGACTCTTCAACATCCTTTGTGCTTATGTGTCCATGACCACAAAAGGGGACAGTTGTTATCCGTTCTACCTAGTACTCACATGGGTCTGGAAACCTATGGTAAGTATCAGGGGAAAATGTTGAGTGCAGGGATGGGGAACATATGGTCTGATTGAAGCTGAGGTGGCCCACAACTTCAGTTATTATGACCTGTGGCCACTTTCTTATTATCTAATAATAAAATGAAGAAAAATATAAATTATGTGTGGCCCGCCAAAGGTGTATGAAAAGCTTATTTGCATAAGGATAACCAAGAGTGTAGAATATTACTTTGTCATCTCTCCTGCACGGACATGCAGTGTGAGTTACACTTTTGCACCCCTTTTTGTAATCTTTCGAACGGTACCCTCTGTTTCCTGCAGCAGAATTATAAAACAGCTTTTAGTAGAAAATATCTGAGTATGGAACTGGACCACAGAGCTGAAGAGAACAATAACATCCTGGGCACAAAGATATTTAAAAGAAGTCAGTTTACTGCTGTATAGTAAGGCATTTATGGTATGATTTATCAGAGTAATTCACCTTATAGAGGATTCCCTGACACAGACATCAGCTACTTCTGTTCTAGCTTGAACGACTGTATAAACTGTGTTCCACTGTGGTGGGACATCAAGTCGGCCGACAGCCAAGCACCCACACAGCCGCTTGCTCACTCCCTCTCCTGTGGCATGGGGAGAAGGTAGGAGGAAGGTGAGAGGACTCATGGATTGAGATAGTGACAGTTTAATAAATGAAGCAAAAGCTGCACGCACAAGCAGAGCACAATGAGGAATTTATTCACTACTTCCCATGGGCAGGCAAACGTCCAGCCGCTTCCTGGCAAGCAGGGCCTCGGCATGCCTAACGATTACTTAGGAAGACAAAGGCCATAACCATGAGCATCCCCTCTTCCCTGAGATTCTGTGGTAGAGCACAACCCCATATGGTACGGAATATGCCTTTGTTCAATCCAGGCCAGCTGTCCCAGCTGTGTCCCCTCCCAGCTTCTCACCCAGCCCCAGCTCACTCACTGGGAACGGGGCAGAATGTGGAAAAGAGAAATCCTCCAGGCTGTGCCAACGCTGCCCAGCCATAGCCAAAACACTGGTGTGTTATCAACACTGCTTTAGCTACAAATCCATAACGCAGCATCACACTGCTGCTATGAAGAAAATTAACTCCATCCCAGACCCAGCATACCGATCCATATGAAAAGACAGGAGCGTTTCCTCTCAGAAAATCTTGGCAATAAACTAGACCCGGGAGGCTTCCAGATAAGAAAGTCGGTGTACCAGGCTGAGAAGGCAGCACTTACTGCAGCTCTGCCAGCACCCTGCTATCTGGCCAGCTGCCAGCAGAACCCCAGACCTTTGAAAGCATTGCAATACTGTTCTGTTTTTCTGCACTTTGATAGCTATAGTTGAGAACTACTATAGAAACATATGCAGTTCTTCTACTGTTGCCATGCTTTGAAGTCTGATCCTTGTCCTCACTTCAGCCTGAACTCAATGGCAAAGTACTGTTGAGTTTAATGATTCCGGCATCTCACTATTTATATTTACAACTTGAAATGCTCCATCTGTTTTGTTGCTGTCAAGCCAGTCATGTTATATGTCTGATAAATATTTATAAACACAAGTTAATAAGCAGAAGCCATTTGGAAATAGAACATGGAGCAGAGATACTCAATGCTGCTTTTGTACATGAACATCGTTACACTGAAGTTGCATATTATATGTACATAAGATCACAGGAAACACGGAAAGGAATTAGCTTTGCACATCTACTTGCTGTCACATGCAACTTTCTTCTGTAATTTGGTTCATCTTCAAATAGCTTATGATCTTTACCTATATAAAAGGTAAATTTCTGTTTCAGGAAATTTGATAATTTCAGCACCTTCTTATTTCACCCTCAGTGTACTAACGGCTAGTTCATACCCATGTGTTCCTCTGCCAAAATTTTCCTTGACCTCAACTTTAGCTCCTTCCTTCTCACTTTTGTCCCCCCGTTGTTGTAGACAAGAGCTGTAACGATAGCCTTCATCCTGTTCAGTGAAGGTGACTTGAGTGGTGCCCACAGTTTCAGATGACCACTTTATGGTACTTTGCATCTTTGTATTAGCATAAGCCTTTTGGCACAGCCTGTTGTAATGCCGCCTCATTATCCATGGTACAATTTTTCATCAATATCCATATTATTCATCTTGGTACCTTCCAATGAAACACAGTAATCAATGTTTTAATTATCCCTAAACAGATTGGGATTGCCTCATTTTTATGCCTGTCTGTATCTTCCCCAAACCCAGTGTGCATGGGAGTGTGCACATCTCCTTCACTAGCAAACCTCAACCTGGACCTGCTGGCAAGCAGCGGGTCTGGGCAGGGGTATCAGGTGGGCAGAGGGTCCCTGTTAGTGTTCGGGGGGACCCACACGTACGGAGTGCCTGTGAGATGTGTGTGTGAGCGTGTGTGTGTGTGCCAGCGAGCACCAAGCTGGACGAATAGTCAGGTAGGAGATCCGTGGAGCGGGTAGGAGGCATGGGGTCTGGTCAGATGCACAGAGCAGCTGTGCCGGTATCTGAGGGATCTGTGAATGTGTGTGCTTGTGAACCTGGGGGGGGGGGGGGGGGGGGAGGTGTGTGACGGTGCGTGCTTTCACCAGTGACTGTCGGCTCTCACCAGCCAGAGAGGAGAGGGCACTTGGCTGTCCGTGCTTGTGTTTTATGGGAGTTCTGTACGTAGGTGCTGTTGAAGGCAGTGCCTTGTCTGCGTGACTGGCCGTCAGCGTCCTCCGAGTGTGCGTGTGTGCCTCTGGGCTACAGGCTGACTGAACATGCAAGTGACGGTGCGTGCTTTCACCAGTGACTGTCGGCTCTCACCAGCCAGAGAGGAGAGGGCACTTGGCTGTCCGTGCTTGTGTTTTATGGGAGTTCTGTACGTAGGTGCTGTTGAAGGCAGTGCCTTGTCTGCGTGACTGGCCGTCAGCGTCCTCCGAGTGTGCGTGTGTGCCTCTGGGCTACAGGCTGACTGAACATGCAAACAGGAAAGCCGCAGCTGCACCCCTTGGGCTGGGAGAGAGACCCTGGGCAGGCAGGAGCAGGAATCCCTGGGTCCTGAGCTGCTGGAGACGGCAGCCGCTAATAAATTCCCTTAGCATTTATTATACTTAAGAACCTTAGATGCAGCCTGTAATAGTCTCTTCCATATATATCTGTTGGTGTTTTACACCATTTATTTTACTCTCACTGTCTTTACATTCCTTTTTCTACTTTCCTGAATAATATACCCCTTTTGATGCTTGAATTCCAGGCATGACTTGTGTTATAAGCACTGCCCTGTTACCCTTACATGGGTCACTTACTTACATTTAATCAGTATTTCTGGTTCTCAAATTCTACTGCCAAAACTACTTGCTATAAATACTCAATTTTTTTTAACCTTACCTAAACTGCCAGCAAACTTCCGCACAGTTTCTTTTTACTTTCTGTATACTTTCACCAAACCTATTTCTTTGTTTTTTTATCTCTTGATGAATTCTTATTTTTCTATTATTTGTGTGTTAAAATGAAGCAGCATGATAAAATTAATCTTTCCCAAAGTGTTATCAAGTATTGTAGGACAATACTGAATTAACAGCTTGTGCAGTAAATAACATTCTTGCCCTTATTGCAGTAAGCAAATAAAAAAAATAGAAGAAAGAAAAGAAAGATGACATCTTTCTAATTTTTTGGCATTGCATATTTCTGATCATTTTTCTTTTTTTTTTTGTGAATGAGTCATCTTAAAGCAATTATCAACTTCTGTATTATGCAAAGGAGACATAAAGTCTGTCAGTCTTTTATGCTCAGCATCAGAGTAAGTACCTGAAAGGCTCAATTACTGTAGCTGCACTTGCAGGTATTGAGAAGCACACCTAATGACAACCCTCTTTCATAGGCACGTTCTAAGCTGACCGATATTTGTCATTTTAGTAATTCAGAAAATTAAAATTTCATGACCCTGAGGAACAGCTTTTGACAGGGAGGCCGGACCTTCTGTGGGATGTGAAGTTTACATTTTATACTGCTTCGTCTCTCTTCTTCTGCTTATAATCCAGGAACTGAGGATTATATTGACCTCATTATTAACTGAGGTCGATAAATAAAATGCTGCTCTTACTCTAGTAAATGAACGGGATGTGAACAGAGCACAAACAAGAGTCATTTCACTGATCCTTTTGTTTTCCTTCATTATGGTCCCTAATTCTCGTTATATTGTTGTCACTTGCTACTTCATGTCATTCTCATATTCTCACACTCTGCAGAAAAATTAACAATATTGCTTTGGATTTTATACAAATAGTTTAAAAATCTGACAATTTCTTTTACTCTCCTGTTGTTTCCTGGTCATTCTGAGTTAAAAATTAAACAAACAAAACCTTTGAAATTGTAAATGGCTCCATACACATTTTCTCCTTGTGTTAAAACTGGGCCTGACAAATTTGAGTAAATTTATTACATCAGTAATACTGAGGGATGGTCGTTACCCAAGTACTTTTTAGGGCTTTTAAACAAAGTTTCATTTTTTCCTACAGGTTTGCTTAGCTCTGGAAGGTAACATAATGATCATGAAGGGTATTTTTAGAGTTCTGTGTGTTTATGGGTGCTTGAGAAACAGCCACTGTATCACAGAATGACTAGTAAATATTTTTGCTGATGTCCAAAGAAGTAAAGTTTACACGTTAGTTCTCTATCTATCCCTTCCTGAGTAACTTTTCAATCTGCTGACCAGTTTCAACCAAACATGGCAGAAGACTGAAGTTCTTAAAACATTTATGCATATTTCATGAAAAAGTGTTTTCTGGTCCATAAAAGGGGTTCACAAATGGCTTTGAGTGACAGAAAAGCTACAGATGATGCCACCAAACTGCATCAGCCACTAGAGAGTCTTCATGGGAAAAAGTCAATATACATACCTCATTTATGGAAAAAGCAGGTGAGCTTTGCAATCAAACATGAGACATGATCCATGGGAAAACAAGTTCCACTAGCTGTGCTGCTCAGGAAACCACTTAAGTGTGCCAGTTAAGAATCACAAACATACGAAGGTTATGGTTGCTAAAAAATGTGAGTTTTCTTCTTCTGTGTTACGGGTAATGTACTATGTTGACTTTACTGGCCCCTTTACTTCCCACTGTTACTTCCAACTGTTAAATTTCAATTGCAAGAAAGGACGATTCCTTTCATCCTTTCTGAGAAATGTAAGAGAAGATTTCACTTTTGTGGGTGTGGGTGGACATATTCTTGTTATTGTTGCCAAGTTTTCCCAACTCTTCTGTTTATATCCTGTTCCTGTGTATCCTTTCTCGCTTCACTGCACTGTTTCTGTTAATTAGGTAATTCTCAAAATACAGATGTGTGTTTCTCATTCTCAGGTACTACTCAGTTCTAGGAGATACCTACTGCTGGTTTTCACAATAAATAACAGACTGAATACATTTAATGGGTGCACAACTTAGAATGCGGCAAGTTCCACAAATTTTCAATATTCTGATTATCAAACCCAGTACAGAAAGTGTCCAAAATAATTAGCAGAATGTTTGGGTTATCTGATCAGTCTCAAAACTGTGCCATCAACACCGTTGTGTGAGCCAGAACAGGCAGGATGCAGGAACAGCCAGAAATCCACGGATGAAATGCAAAGGCTAAATTTATTTTCATTACCTTGCCAACTGGGGGATCCCCGAAGCAGCACCTGGGCAGAGGCACACAGGCAGGGACACAAGCACCACAGAGCTCAGTCCATGCTAAAGGATCACCAAACCTCCTGTTTTCACCTGTATATCGGGGATTCACGCAGGTGTAGTTTACCACTGTGCCCACAGCAGGGCAAGAATCTCAAGCATGTTTGACAGGGTGTCTCTGAGGCTATCACAAGCCTAGACAGAATCATAGAATGTTTCCAGGGATGGGACATCTACCACCTCTCTGGGCAGCACGTGCCAGTGTTTCACTGCACTCATTGGGAAAAATTTCTTCCTTATATCCAGTCTAAATCTTCCCTCTTTTAGTTTAAAACCATTACCCTTTGTCCTATCGCAACAGGCCCTGCTAAAAAGCTGTCCCCAACTTTCTTATAAGCCCCCTTGAAGTACTGGAAGGCTGCAAAAAGGTCTCCCCGGAGCCTTCTCTTCTCCAGGCTGAACAATGCCAACTCTCTCAGCCTGTCCTCAGAGGAGAGGTGTTCTATCCCTCTGATCATCTTTGTGGCCTCCTCTGGACCCGCTCCAATTGGTCCATGTCTCCCCTGTGCTGAGGGCTCCAGAGCTGGATGCAGCACTCCAGGTGGGGTCTCACCAGAGCAGAGAAGAGGGGCAGAATCACCTCCCTTGACCTGCTGGCCATGCTGCTTTGCATGCAGCCCAAGATATGGTTGGCCTTCTGGACTGCAAGGGTACATTGCCAGCTCATGTCCAGTTTTTCATCCAGCAGTACTCCCAAGTCCTTCTCAGCAGGGCTTCTCTCAATCCCTTCATCCTGCAGCAGCCTGTATTGATACCCAGCCTCGGTGCAGGACCCTGCACTTGGCCTTGTTGAGCCTCATAATGCTCACCTGGGCCCACTTCTTGAGCTTGTCCATCCAAACACAGATGTTCTACTTGTCAAGTACACAAGACTAAACAATGATTATTATGATATATGTGTTTTTCTAAACCCCAGCTGCAAATCACTTGAGCATGTTTACAGTCCTCCTTGTCATTCTTGTGTTATTTTCCCACATTCCATCCCCTCGTTCAAGAGACCATTTCTGCTGGGGCTGGCAAAGCTGGGGGTGTCCATTTGGGCTTGCAGGGGGTAAGCACAGAGTAATTTACAGAGGCACACAATAAACATATAGAAACAGATACCTCTACAATAATGCTTTGAATCAGGTGTCCCATTCATCCTGTCAGGGAATGAAACCAATCAGCCAGCCAGGCACCATCAGTAGATTCTTTCATTTGATGCATTAAGTCTTGGAGATGCTGAATGTCATCCTCTACGTTGGCTAATTCATCAGTTATGTTGAAGCCTTCAAAATTGAAGCAGTGTTTATGGTGTCAAAGGAGGAAATAGTCCACCGCCAATTGATTTTGTAATGTTCATTGGCATACAGCCGTTACCTACTAAAAAAAAATAGCAATAAGAAACATTAATATCAAAATCACTTAGCATACTATAATTCTGTAATACAGCTGATGAGGTTGACACACCAATGAAACACTCTGTCAAAAGATCTGCAGCTGTTAAGTTTCCCTTAGTACAAAAGGCAGATGAGTTAGTTACAGTAGAGGTTAACCAAATCCAAGTATTTACATGTTGATCTTGTGGAAATGTATGCAGGGCATGTGCTTGTAGTACAATACTACGAAGCACAACGAGCCAAGCTGTGATATGGGAGGAAAACAGGAGTGTCCTCTCCTTCCAGTAATGCATACACGATCGCTCCAGCTCCTTCAGCTAGTATTACTCCAGGCTTGATAACCTGAAGTGGGGTAATTGTGCACACAGATTGGAGAGCTATGGCTCGTGCTTTTTCAGACTGAACTTCAATTTAGTGTTGGGTTCGTGACACCATAACACTGTTCCAATGCCATTTCCTCTAGATAAGGCACAGGTATTCATCGAAGATACCTGAAATACAACAGCTCAAGAATCTGATATCAATAGAGGATGTAAAATACGAGGAGAAGTTGGGGTACAGAACCATATGGCATTCTCAGGGGTTATTATATGAATCTTCACACCTGGACTAACAAGTCACAGTCCCACCATGCAATTTGTTGGTGTAAACAATTTCATTTTCCCTGTAGTCAATATTTAAGGAGAGAGACTATCTGGAAGAAATTTAATCCTCACTGTGTTTTGTACTGGATATGTTGTAATATAATCATGGACTGTTTGATTATGAATGTTCCCGCTATTTAACAAAAAACCTGCTTTAGTAAGATGTGAAATCCGGTGTTGTAAAGTTTTAGTATTGGTCAGCTTTTTTAATTGTTCCTTCAACATCCCATTCATTCTTTCAGTCAAACTATTAGCTTGGGGATGGTGGGCAATGTGGAATATCCAATCTACCCCTAGGCTTTCAGCCCAATCCTGGACATTATGTGCGTTAAAATGTGTTCTTTGGTCACTTTGTATTTGTTGGGGAGGTCTGTATTGATGAATGAGTTGTTCTAATGCTTCAGTTGTGCTATGTTGATTAGTAGATTTGCTGGGTTTAGCAAAAAGAAGTCCTGACACTGTATCCACAGCAGTGAATACATATCGCCACCCCCTCAACAGGGGCAGGTGGCCCATGTAATTAATGTGCCAGGTATTCCAGGCCCTCTGACTCTATTTTATCTTTCCTCATGACCTGTATAATGCCCTTAAATGTAGTTGCATACAAATAGTACAATTAATGTACTGGCTATCTAAAAGAAAGCATTAGCAAGACCTATCACCACCTTCCAGGGTTGTAAATTTTTGATTTTTTCTATGAGAGTATCCATGTCTAGTACTGTAACTGCGAGTGAGGGGGTGACTTTATACAATTCTCTATAAACTACAGTTATTCTCCAAGTGCTGTCTGGTTTTCGAACAGGCCAAATAGGATTATTAAAAGCAGTCATAATTTCCTTAACGATTCCCACTTGTTGAAGTGCCTGAATGGTTTGAGTAATTTCCTCCTCCTGCTCTAGAATACGATATTGTTCTATAGTTACCACCTTGGTAGGCACGGGCAGCACAACACGATCCCTCCCCAGGAATCCACACAAGATGGTTATAGATTGAACGGCAAATCCTGCTTGTGAAGTTCTGAAGCAGAATTTCCGATTTAAAGTTTCAACTGTTCATCCTGCCAACACATCAACACCCAAGATATATGCTTTAACTGGGGCAATTAACACTGTTATGGTAAATGGAGTGGCATTTCCTATTGTTAAGGTAACCTTAGCTCAAAGGGCAGGGTTTATATTTTCCCCCAGTCTGTAGATCTGTGATGTGGCTTTTTTATCACTAATATTACTGTGTAATACAGTAACCTCAGCGACAGTATCCATCAGATCTAAGAAATGTGAAATCCCTCTGGACCACCACTTTAGAGTTAAAGGAATATAGGTGCATTGGTCCCCCTCAAGGTAAGAGGCTACAGTGGTGGCCATTTTGGGGGACGTGCCAAACTTTCATTTCTATAGTTTTGGCATTTGCTAGATAGTGTCTTGCCTTGAGGTGGCAGGTGAGGCAGAGGGTGGGTGTGGAGTTAGTGATCGGGTCAGGGGTGGTCAGCTTTTTTGCATAAGCAATAACTTTTGCCACCAGTGAAACATTTCTCATGTGATCCCATCTATTTCTGATCGTGGGATACCAGTTTGTACAAAATCATTCCACATTTGTTTCCTCAACACCGGTGATGTAACTCTATTTGGTTTTGCTGGCTTTCCTTTATTCATCACCTGCACAGATGGTCCCGAAGTTATAGCCCAAATTTCTCTAAAGGTTTTTGCTAGGGCACCTACCTTACCCGTAGCATTTGTCACTGCTGGTATAATCAAGGGTTCTAGTGAGGCTGACACTCCTCTCAAAAGCTGCATTTTGAAACTTCTCATTACTGCTACCCTGTCTGGATTGAATCCCCTAATCAACACATGAGCCATTGCTGTTATCAGAATAATTCCCAGGCACATCAGAGTAAGACGATCAGCAGTACAGCAAGCAGTGAAAGCAGAAAGCAGCCACTAACAAGCACCAGACTTTAATATACAGTAAGGCAAACAAGCCCCACGGCAAGCACAGAAGCCTGCCAAATAACAGCCAAACAGCAATAACAGCTATAAATTTGTTCTAGCACATTCCAGTCAAATCTGTTGTTATCCTGAACCCTTCATGTCCCACGTTGGGTGCCAAAAAAGATTGTTGTGGTTTAATCACAGCTGGCAACTAAGCACCACAGAGCCACTCGCCCACCTCCCCCACTGTTTATTAGCAATACGCGCTATCAACTATTCTAGAGTATCTTGCAGCCCATGGCACTGCTCTGCTTGATTAGTAATTACTTCTTGTGTGTTTTTGCATCTTGTAAAGTCCTGACTTCCTTTTCCAATTCTTCCATTTTACTCCATAATGCAACAAATTCAAAGTCAAGAGCTCTAAGACTGGTAACGAATAATCATCCCAGTCTCCCTGCTAACTTGCAAGAAGAATCTGCTTTCCATGGCAACCCTCACATACTGGTTTCAGTTGCCTGGGAGGTAACCACCGTCCTCTCATCTCTTTCAGGTCATGCTTCCAGCAGAGCCCGTGTAGCCAGGGAAGTGGCCACCGGCGTCCCGCGCCCAGTACTGGGCCGTCCTGGCGTATGGGGAGTCACCATCATGACCTCCACAGTCCCTGACTTCTCAGCCATGGCATGGCTGTTCCTGGATCCTGCCAGCTGCACCAAATGTGTGAATTGGCACAGGCAGGACGCAGGAACAACCACAAATCCATGGATGAAATGCAGAGAGTAACTTTATTTTTGTTACCTTGCCAACTGGGGGATCCCCGAAGCAGCACCTGGGCAGAGGCGCACAGGCGGGGACACAAGCACCATGGAGCTCGGTCCCTGCTAGAGAGTGGGCGAACCTCCTGTTTCCACCTGCGTATCAGGGATTCACGCAGGTGTAGTTCACCACTGGGCCTTAATCTTTCCCACAGCAGGGCAGGATCTCAAACGTGCTTGATAGGGTGTCTCTGAGTCTATCACAGGCCTACATTATCTAAACACAGATGTTCTACTTGTTAAGTACACAAGACTAAACAACGATTAGTATGATATATGTGTTTTTCTACACCTCAGCTGCAAGTCACTTGAGCATGTTTACATGCTCCTTACCATGCTTCCATTATTTTCCCAAACCGTACGACGACAGAGCTATGGTTCACTTTAACCTTTTTCCTCTTTTACAAGAATTACAACAGAGTTGATTTTAAAGAAAGGAACTTTATTTGGAAAATGTATATTTCCTGGGAAAATGGCAAGATCTTATGAAAAAGCAGAAAACTTGCACTTTTCTTCATAAGAAATAGGCAAAGCATTGATATTTTCTGCAGAAAATGTCAACTAAAAATTATTTTTGCTGAATAAAACTTTCTGTTTTCTGACAAAATGTAGTCAGTAATATCAAGGCACAAGAAAGGAGAGATTCCAGAAATACTTTTTTTCAATTGCAAGGTTGAACAGAGACTTGACTTGATACCTCTTTGCAACAGGGTAGGGGCGGGAATTAATAATTGTACCAATTTAATGTCAGTCGTCATACAACTTATTTGACATAATTTGATCCCACAAAGAAAGGTTTTTGCCTGTTCCTATGTAATTTTTAAGTATTTGTATTGAATCAAAGTTCTTTGAGGTTCTATATTCTGTCATCCACTGATTAAATACTTCTGAATTTGGTTTTGAACAAAGGAAAAATTATTACAGCTATTGCATTAGTTCTTCCATAGAATCCTGGCACCTCAGGGAAAATACAGATCTACTGAAATATCTTGCCTGTGAGTGTGAACAGCTCAATCCATTATTTTACACAAAAGATTTCAAAATGTTATACACCTTTATTAATGCCAGAAATATAACCAGTTTTTGCTAAATATACATGTATTAAATGGTATATGTAACCAGGTGCAGTAAAAATAGCCACTAACCTTTTTTTCCCTGATTCTAAACCAGTTAGCGTATACCACATCATCACATTTTACTGCACCATTGTGAAGAGTGACCTAGTTCTGTCTTTTTTTTCCAGTATCTTCTTTTTGTTATGAGATTAGAAATTATGAGGTTTTGTACTAATATAAATTACATTTTGCCCATTCTGTGCTCTGTGATTGTAAGAATGAAGTTTTCTGTAATGTGTGAAAAAAATGGTCATTACATTTATTAAAAATCCTTGTCATGTTGTGTAAGCTGTTCAGAATTTACATTGAGAAAAGACCGTTCACTTCTATACGTGCAAAAATTATGACTTTTTAAATTTTTGGTGCTTCTATTATTTCCACAACTAAGATATCATCTGCTACACAGGGGAGTGAATGGAAGTTTTTGACAAACTGAGCTTGTACAAAATAACATTATCTGTCTAAGCCATTGGCCTTTATTTGAGTATGTGAAGTATGATCTCATGCTAAGTTACTAGCAGGGCAAACTGGTCTTAAAAAATACAGAGAAAGTCATTGCAGAATTATTCTTGTGTAGACATATGAATTCTTCTTGCTTCTTACACAAATGAATATTTGTATGGAACCTGAATTTATGGGCCATATCCAATTGGATGCAAAGGTAGGAAAGGCTTTTCTTGGACAAAACATATATGGGACAATAACTCTTTTGTTTCATCTTAGATCTGTAAGAATTTCCTGAAATGTCTTATGCTGTTGGAGGAAGTATGGCCTTATCTGTAGTATTAAATTCACAAAAATTGAGTTGGGTGGCTGTGCAACAGGTTTCATGGCTACTCCTTCCATCACACACATAGCTGAGACAGAGGGAAGAATGAGCATTTGTCAGCTGTCATCAAAATTATATATACATGTTTTTTCACTCACAGAAAAAAGTCAGATTCTGAAACATGCTGCCACATTTTAACTGAGAGCATCAAGCTCTAGCTGCCATATAAACCATAGTTGTGTATTTTATTTTTATGAAATATGAAGTGAATTCTTGTAGGAGTCGTCCTGGTTTAGATGAAAGGTTGGTGTTTGAGATTAAGGCAGGGGCAGGGAAAAGTTTCATAAATTTCACATTTAACATAATAGAATCCTGAAACATT
Organism: Phaethon lepturus; assembly: GCF_000687285.1. NCBI lineage: Eukaryota > Metazoa > Chordata > Aves > Phaethontiformes > Phaethontidae > Phaethon > Phaethon lepturus. The sequence goes on from NW_010511241.1 coordinate 38,187, forward strand.
GAAGTACTCCGTCACAAGAAACTGTAATATCAGCACTTTTGCATCAGAAATTTCAAATCCCAAGGCATCTACTGAAACTCAAGAGGGACTGAAGCAAGTATTACCACTGAGAGGAAATTATTTTAGATCAAGCCCCCCATGAGAGTCCCTGTGTGTTTTCCATGTGCCTTAGCACAGTTTCCAGGAGAATCTGCTCCATGATCTTGCTAGGCACAGATGTGAGACTGACCTGCCTGTAGTTCTCTGGGTCTTCCTTTTTTCCTCTTTTAAAAAATGGGGGTTATGTTTCCCCTTTTCTAGTTGTTGGGAACTTCACAAGTCTGCCATGACTTTTCAAATATGATGGATAGTGGCTTAGCAACTTATCTACCAGTTCCCTCAGGATCCTTGGATGCATCTCATCAGGACCCATGGACTTGAGCAGATTCTGGTTCTTCAGAAGATCTCAAACCTAGTCTTCTCATATGGTGGGCGGTACTTCATTCTCCCAGTCCCTGCCTTTGGATTCTGTGAATTGGGCAGCGTGGCTAGTGCACTTTCTGGTGAAGATTAGAGCAAAAATGTTGTTGACTGCCTCAGCCTTCTCCATGTCAGCTGTAGCCAGATCTCCCATTTTGCTCATTGAGGAGGGTACAGTTTCCTTCATCTTCCTTTGTTCTCCTATGTACCTGAAGAAACCCTTCTTTTTTTTTTTTTTTACATCTCTAGCCAAATTCAGTTCCAGCCGTGTCTTGGTTTTCCTGACCCCCTCCCTGCACTCCCAGGCCACATCCCTGTAATCTCCCCAGGATGTGTATCCATTGCCTATGCATTTTGGTTTTGTGTTTTAGTTTGGCTAAGAGGTCTTGACTTAGCTGGCCTCTTTGCCTGCCTCTCTTGCCCAGTTTCTTGCGCGTTAGGTTGAGAGCTCTTTCTCCCTAAGAAAAATGTCTTTAAAACATTTCCCAGCTCTTGTTTGCTCCTTTATCTCTGAGGGCAGTTGCCCAATAGAACCCAAGCACTAGCTTGGGATCTTTCAGGATCTTTCAGCCCTGAACAGCTGAAAGTCTGCCTTTCTGAGGTTTAGGGTCCTGGCTCTACTTTTTACCTATTGCATACCCCTCAGGACAGAGAATTCTACCAGGGCATGATCACTGCAGCCCAGGATCCCCCCAATCTTGACGTCTCCTAGAAGATCTTCCACATTAGCGAGCAACAGGTCTAGCAGTGCCTCTCCTCTGGCCAGGCTCTCCACCATCTGTACTAGGAAGTTGTCCTCAATGCACTCCAGCAGTTTCCTGGACTGCTTGCAGTTTGCTGTGCTGCTTTTCCAGCAGATGTCCAGGTGACTGAAGTCCCCTATCAGGATCAGGGCCTGCGAGCACAATGCTTCCTGCAGTTGAAGAAAGAACTATTCATCAACCTCCTCTCCTTGATCTGGTGGCCTGTAGTAGACACCAACTAAAAAGTTTCCTTTGTTGGCTTGGTCTCTAATGTTCACCCATAAGCTCTCAACCTGCGCATTGTTGTTTTTCACAGATAGCTGTGAAATTATGCAATTAATCCTGGTTTGGGCATAAAGGGCAACTCCCCCTCCACTCATTCCTTGCCTGTCCCTTCTGAATAGTTTATAGCCATCAATCACAGCACTCCAATGGTGCGATTTATCCCACCAAGTTTCTGTGATTGATAGCAATCAGGTCACAGTTTTCCATCTGAGCAGCAGCTACCAGTTCCTCCTGTTTGTTTCCCATGCTGCATGCATTGATATAGAGACACTTCAGCTGGCCTATTGGCCACATCACCTTTTTAGAGGAGTTTGCCCTAATTCCCTTGATGCAATTCACAGGTGCTTCCCTTTTGCTTCCTAATGGCTCAGCAGCCCCTGGCTCTTTTCTAGTGCTTAGAACTCCATCTCCTTCCCCTGCTAAATCTAGTTTAAAGCTCTGTTTATAAGTTCAGTCTGCTTGTTGCCCAGGACACTCTTGCCCCACTTGGTCAGTTGAGCTCCCTGGTCAGCTGGTCTGGTTTCTCAAAGGTGTGCCCAAGATCATAGAATCTGAGACCTTGAGCATGGCACCAGCTTAGTACATGCTAAAGGTTGGCATCTCTTTTATGAAAATTGCAGAGTGAGGTACAGTAACTTGATTCCAATGACAGGAGTGGAAGAAAACCTGTTGGATTAGTTATAGAGTATTACAAAAGAAAAAACTGGTAAATGAGGGTTATGGATGATAGAAAATCAGCAAAGCCTTTCTTGATGTTCATGATTAGTCTCCATAGGAGATGGAGCAGAGCCAGGTCTTTTTATTTCTAAATTAGGCAAGTCGAAATGCTGAGAAAATGAATATAAATGTCTGCATCCTGTACTCCTCTGAGTAAAAAAAATGTCAGTAATTTCCTTTTAGCTAATATAAAACTGAGTGTTTACTAAATTTACTAAACTCTTCAGATTACTAAACTCCTCAGTAACTAAAGAGTTAACACAATCTGTTATTCTTGACTTCAAAGTCAGAAGTCGGTTATAAAGGACTGAGGAAGTTTAGAGCAGTTATTTTTTCATCCTGTTTGTGTGCACACTTAGGAAAATCTCATTACAAAAGACACATTCAATTCTCTTTTGAAAGTTTATCTTCACATAGATGGGAGTCAGCAGTGTTATTTTGAGTTTTTGTAAATTCAAGTTAGCGGATCCAGCAAAGGCAAACTGAGATTGTAAACCAGCTCGTTGTCTGCTTCTGTGCTTTATGAACAAAACACTGGTAAATGCTCTTTTAGCAGTACACAGATGATTTGATTATTGTTAATAGGTTTTAATGATGTTTAAAATACTAACTGAAATTTAAAATGCTGCAATACGTAGATAGAAAATGAAAAGTTGTTTACCACCACCTATATGCAAATTATTTTCATTTAATTTTCCAAACTAATTTGGAAAATTTACTAAACTAATTTGGAGAGATTTATTCTCTGAAGGATAATAATGTATACTGTAACTCAGTTTGGAATATTTGCTAATAATTTTAGGGTATGTGGAAATGAATATTCTGGAATTAATTGGTTTTCTCTGTTATTGTTACTTAGAAGTATTGAATTTATGTTTTCCTTCAGAATCTGATGGTTGCTAAGGAAACCACTTGTATTATATCTGTGGTTATGGCATAGACCTTAACCATAAAAAGAAAATAGGCAAATGTGTCCACAACTACCTTACTTCTATTCAGAAAGAATCATACATTTTAATCAGCAAGTGATCTTCATCCATCTTAATTTCTGTCTTTTAACACAACAAAAATTTATGTTGCATACACCTTTCCAGGAGGATTTATGCATAGTTAGTGTTTTCAGGTACATAAAGGTACCTTCACAGTAAGAGTTCAATCCATAGTTAAATACATGGCGACTGAGTTGAGGTGTGGATGAGAAACCACATCAGGACATCCAGCTGGTCCTGGATTTAAATATAGTCAAGTACTATCATATTTTCCTCTTCGATCTGCCCTGCCCAAGCAGAAGTGCAGAACAACTTTTGGTGGGAGGTAATGCCCTTTGGGAGGGAATTAAAACTAATGTTCTGAACACTCACGTCCATCAAAGACTGTGACACTTCATGTAATGTTACTTTTGAGGGCACGGCCAAGTGACAGCTTGGATTAGCTGTTTGGTTTATGGAAGGAGCCCATCTTTGGGAATCTACTCACTAAGTAAAACGGGCTTTATATTAGACACTTGAGTAAGTGAAGTGATGCAATTTGCCCTAAAGATGCTGAATTAGATGGGTTGTATAGGTTTAGAGAAGTAATAGAAGAGAAGAGAGAAGGGGAGACAACTTGTCAGTCCCTAAATGACTTCCAAGTATCCACTGAATAAAGATATGATCGTTATGATCACAGCCAGGAATTTTGAAATTTTGTAATGAGGATGTGGTGATGTTTATGAGTTCCCTGCTGCCTGATGGCAAATACCAGAGCGAATATAATAAATCTCTTATTTTAATTTGGTGCTTAGGTAACTCTGTGTCCGGGCCCTGAGGGCCCTGCCAGCCCTGATTGTCCATGCCAGCCCCGACTGTCCATGCCAGCCCCTCTGGGGCTCCTCCACCCTGCCCATGGCCCAGGATCCCATTTCAGCCCCCTCCTGGGTCCGTGAGTCCCCGTCCCAGTGACACTTGCAGCAGGGTTGGTCTCTAGCTCCCCACAGCCAGGGCCTGGCCATGGGCCCTGCT
>NW_010511241.1:42421-71110 GCF_000687285.1 Phaethon lepturus
CCTGGCCTGGTTTTGGCCTGTTCCCGTCCCCAGGGAGGTGCCCAATGCTCGGGGCTCTATCTGACCCCACTTCCCCTCACCAGGCCTGATCCTGACCCCTAACCACACTGGCAGCCCAGCTTGGTCTTGGCCCTGTTGTCACCACTGGACTTTCCTGATGACCTGGGCTCCTGGTTGGAGACAGTCGCAGGCTCGGCCTGCCCCACTCAGTACTCCCTGCCGGGAGGTGTTCCTGCTCCCAGGCATGCTGTCTATGCCTCAGTTGCTTCGCTCGATCTGCACTCTTCCCATTGAAAACCCCTAAGCTGAGAGCCAAAGGAAAATTTCCCTTGATTACAGTACGAGCCTGACTCTAACCTCCGGCACAGACGCAGACAGGACGGACAACTCCAGGCCTGCGCAGCCCGTGAGGGGGCAGCAGCCGAGAAGAGAACGAGCAGGTGGGGGTGCATGCTGTTCCCAGCAGAAGTCTTGCCCTGCTTCTCCGTGAAGTATTCTAAGTTGTTTATCTAACATTGTATCTACAAAGGCATGTAAAAAAAGTACTGAAGGCTTGCTGTTGTGAGGCAGCTTTGGCCCAGCAGCCTCAGGCCCTGGGGCCTGCTGTAGCTGGTGCTGTGTGGGCCCTAAAAGCCCCGCTTGAGGAGAGGGGCATGTCAGGTTGAGCACACAGCCATGGTACTGTGGCTAGTGTCCTAACCCGACATAAACACAGGTGCCTGAGCCTCTGGTGGGGAAGAGGTCACAGACTTTGTGGATGAATTCAGGCCCTGAAACTCAGAATTGTGAGAAGATTGATGAGAGGAACTGGTAGCAGCCTGCAGCATCTCTGAGCCCAGCCAACGCCTTGTGCTTAATTAAAGGGCAGGATTTTGATCCTGTCCCATTTTGAACACTTCTGATCCCATTTAATTATTAATCCATCACCTATAGTTGCTCTCAGTCTCTGGGAATTCACTTTTCCTAAGTTTTCAGCCTTTTTTCTTGATTAACATGCTTATCTGAAAGGTTAGGTTTATAGTAGAGAGCCACCTCAGTTGCTAAACAACCATAATGCCAGAGGCAAGCAGTAGTTACACAAGACTGCTTTCCCAACCTCTGCGACATGTTGAGTATCTTGCTGAAATATAATCAAGAGTTTCAGAAACAGTCTGCAAAGCCATATGCAGGCACAGAGTTTAAAGAAGTTATTAGCAGTTATTGTGAACAGCTGCTTCTGAAATTTCAAGGCGTTGAAGGCAGCTTTCTCCTTTTGAAGAATAAGGTTATGGCTGGAATATGGTTATAGAGAATTACTTCTGCAGAGCTAATGTAGCTGCTAAAATGAATTTAATTAATTCAGATGGGCTGGAAGATATAACCTGGGAGATGCTACCTGCAGCTGTGACTGACTTCCCATTAATTTTCTAGTAGTCCTGGGTTTCCTACCCATCTGGAAGCTATTATTTAGGATTATAGTTGGGATTAAAGTCCTGGAGACTAGGAGCTGTGATTTTGACAGGATTTTAAGTAGGCCAGACATATGAATAGGGAGTTGTTAGAGGGTGATAAAAAAAGCCTTATTCTCAGTTTTCAAGGTGTTCTGAGAACTTTCCTATGGATGAGTCCAGTAATAGCTTAAGTGTTTTGTTTACAGAGAATGTGGTTGTGTAGAAATTGAATTATAAAATTGTCAAGCTCAAAGACATAAACAGTGGACCAAAGCTGGTTCATATGAACCATTTCTTTTCTCAATACACGGAAGTTCTGAGAACTTTTCCTATCTAGAAAGCAGGAGTTCAGATTGTGGCTGATGTCAAAGTTTTTTTCCATACAAATCTTCAGAAAGTTAAGCTAACAGAATCTGTTCAGATAAATTCAATGATGACTAAAAAACTCTTCCAGGAGAAGCTTCCTCTCAATTTTAAGTGTTCTTTCTTACGTGAAATAGTTAGGGTTAGGGGTGGATTCCAGACTAATGTATGGAATTAAGTTCATGTATTAAAAAAGCAAACAAAAAACTGCTGCCAATTGGTATAAGAATGTTATCTTCAGTTTTTAGACAACAATTAGTATCTTGCTTATATGGAAAGATCTGAAAGCCCATATGGAAGAGCAAAGGCTTTGGTGCATAGGGTGCTGAATTTCAGTTCATACTCTGCAAGCAAATCAGAAACCGTTATCGCTCAGTGTCAGTGCTTTTTCCTCCATTGTTGGTGCTGTGTTTCTTGCCTGAGTAGAATGCTATTGCTAAGGTTAGGACTTGGATTACAGCTGCTGGAAGACAGTCTCTCTGAAGTTCTCACTCACACCTCAGCGTGCTCTCTGGGGTGCACAAATCAGCACACACAGAGGGAGTTACTGTCGAGTAGCTAACACAAAACCACGAAAAAGTCTATGCCAGATTAACCCCACAGTTTGTCTCATATAGTTTCCTCTAAGAAAGAGAATAAAACAAGGACAAGTTTATAGTGACTTTTCCCAGAAAACTTTCAGCTCCAGAAATTTGTGATTCAGAGGTTTCCTCTGCCAGAAGCATTGCCTCAAATGTGCCATGCAATATACATATTCTTATCTTACACTAACTAGAAGCCAAGGTTCAACTACTGCTCTGGGAATACTTACAGTTTCTTCAGTGATAGTAACGTTGGATACTGGGCCAACTCAATCTGAAAGAAAATGGGAAGTTAAAGGTGCTTTCCAAAGCAGATATATAATGCTTCAAATGAATTGAATGTTATGATCCAGTGCTGTTGATAATCAGCTTATGAAACAAGAATGAAATACCCTGATACAACTATTCCTGGAAAAACACATAGCCTTGCAGCAGAAAGATTGTTTGGCAGGTAGCTCCATTGTACGTACCAAAGCAATAGAAGTCACCTTGAGAGCAGATAGAATACAATCAAAGATTAATGGCAAATTTATAATCCTTTTTAGAACAGGAGCCAAATAAAGTCAAATTGAATCATAAATTTAGAGGTTATATAGGATCAGAACATGTAAAAGTAGACATTATTGGTAAAATCAATTTGGCTACATGACTAAGAACAGAGAGCACTCTGAAACGCTGCAGAATGGATTCTGGGCCAGTTTTCCTAATCTCCCTAAGCAATTAAAAGAGAGGAGGAGGGGAACTGAAACAGAGCACAGCAAAAGCTGTAGGCTTTCTAAATTTGAAAAAGAGACTTTTCTATCTATGGGCTTTGGGAATTCCAGATAGGATATGGAATAGCAGTTAAACCTTGTGTCATAGCAGAATAATTTGCATTCCCTGTGTAGCACTAAGTGCATATTTAACAGCTTATGTGAGAGGCACTGTAGAAGTCTAGGATCTTATAATCATGCAGTGCCTAAAACAAAATAAGTATTTATTTGTTTTCTCAAGTTTTATTGAAGGAAAGCTGTAAAGAAATTTATCTATAAAATATTGATGTCTGAGATGTGATGTTTATTCATAAATATTTATTATAGAATGTTTATTATAGATTGTGCTAGCAGTAAAGCTATATTACCTTCAGGTATGCTAGCCAAAATGATGCCAATTTCTTTGTGCTACCTAGTTCCTTTAAATTCTGGCTAAAAATAGAAATTTCAGATGCAAATTACTTTTAATGTTACTTTGTTTTATTTAGAGGGGAGTCTGTAAACAGTAGTAATTGGGAGGAAGAAAGTGGAACAGGAAATTGAGCATTAGTACAGTGTTTCATCAATTTTACTTGTGTGTTGCCTTTCAGCACCAAGTATTGCTTGAGAAATAAGAAATGAAATTAACCCAGAAAATAAATTAAAGTATCACAGCTGCAGCAAGTAGGCTGAATTCAGCAAATACATTCTTTGTTTTTGTAAATAAATCTCATAGTATTAAAATTAAGTAAGGTTTTTTCGATCAAATTCTGCACTAGTATTAGTGCAGCTAAATGGGTGTCCAAAGGAGCTTTTGCTTATTTTTATCATCTGAGACTGAGGTGACAAGTATTTCTGCTCATTTTTAGTAATCCATCTCTTACTGACAGTGACAAGACACACAGCATATAATGTAAAATGGAACTGAGTAGTGTATAATTTCAAAAATTTTCCTTAAGGTTGCAGATTAAAAATTAAAAAAAAAAATCTGCATGAACTATCCAATCGTAACAAAATTTTAAAGCCAAATAAAATATAAATTAGAAGTCTTAAAAAACTTATGTTAAAAGTAATGTTGGTATTCAATGTGATATCATAGGTGTCTCACATGGGATTAAGAAGCAAAAAAGTCTATTTATGACTGAATATGTAGCTATGACTTATCCCAAATAGTTATTAGCTTTAGATTTACCATAGTAAAAGCATTGAAGATTTTCCCAGGTATGTTTTCTTTAGACAAGAAGTGTGTTTGGTTTTTGTTTTGTTTTTTTTTTTGTCAGAAGTGCAGCACAGAGAGCTGTAGAACAAGGCAGAAGCTAGGATTAATGATAGAACTCTCAAACCTCATGCACTGATCTTGAGTGCTGCACTACTGACTTCCTCACACATGGGGCTGTATCTCATGGATTTGCAGCTTGGTATTGGGACTTCTCTTCTGCTTTCTTGGGGAAAGTTATCAGGCATTGCTAGGCTGCAAATCACAGTGGCCTGATGGAACAGGAAATAGGCAAAGGCAAATCTTGCTGTAGTCTTTACTCCTGTGATGTGATAGGACACGGCATTGTTTCATATGCTGAAAAAATGTTTCTTACAACTTTAACCTGTATCAGCAAAAGCTAGTATTGCCAGCATTGTCTCCATCCATTTTTTATGTGATTTTGGTTGTGAGATGTAGATGTTTGTTTCTTGTTTAATAGTAATGCAGTCCTTTCAATAACTAAATAAACAAAGAAGTAATTTAACTTGCTTAAATATATGAGCATCATCCTAACATGACATTTGTCTCAGGGAAGAGTGTAGGGAACAAGGTAGTTAATCTAAAACTCAAATAAGGAATGAGTAATGTCAAAAAACATCACAAGAGGAACGAATCCATTTACATTTAATTTTTCAACTGCCATGTCAATTGAGCTTTGTTCTGTGTTTTTCCTAAACTGATTTGTAATTAATGGTATTGTTTATATTCATTGCAATATTGTCAAGAAACTACAGATGAGAACAAGACACAATCCTTTTATTGAATTTACTTACTGCATAATAGGAGAGAAGACTCAGCAAACTAGAGTCCTAATTCTACATGTGAAAGTTTGACTCTCTATGAGAATTCTGTTGAAACCAACAGAACTTAATATAGAAGTACTGTCTTTGCAGAAACACCATCAGGATCAGAGCTGAAGTGAGAGCAAGCTGGAAACAAGCTGTAATGAGCTGGAAAGAAGGAACATGAAGGTAAAAGTGACAAGAAAATATGCTACATTAGACTAATGATATACATACTGAGATGCATTTAAGTCATTGCTCTCTTTATATGAAAATAAAGAACACCCCCAACTATTTCAGGGGGAGCTATGTACCAGCACGTAGCTGTGACTCTGTGTTTTGCTACTGATTCAATGGGCTGACGCCTTCTAAATCATGCATCTTCTTGAATCTTACAAATATGTAAATAGAAATTATTGCTATAGCCATGGAAAGCCTCCAGCTACTAAATGGTTTAGGATTCTGGAAGTTAAGCTACAGTAACTGTGTATAAATAAGGTAAAATTCAAGCCTTGGTTTTCAATATTGCTTGTAAAGTTAGATCCAGCCAAGCAAGGGCAGTATCTGCAATCTTTTCATGAGGATATGTATCTACACCTATTGTAACCTCTAGGGAGTGTTAAGTCTTAATTTTAAAATGTTGGAGGAGAAGGTGACCTTTTCAAAAATTGCATAGCAGGTAGAGCATATACTCAGGAAGCAGGACTGAATTCAGTTTCCTCCTTGCCTGAGAGGACTTAAAACCATGTGTTTCCTTGTGAATGTTCTGATCATCATCAACTCAGCTCACCAACAGCTTAGGGGGACTCACAAGAAATCATAACATATAGTCAAGCTATAAAGCAACTGATGTAATGGGAAACTCTCCACTCCTGTCACTGAAGTCAAGGCCTGCTACAGCAGGAAGCCAAGACACATGGAGTTCAAAGCTGTGGGTGTCTCTATGCAGCTGCTATTAGACATTTATATACAAAAGGAGAGGCCAGGATTTCACACCATGCTCTCAGAATTGCTTATACAATAATATTAGCAGTCATGAGATTAAAGAGTAGAAATATTGGTAATTTGTGACTATCATTACTACACAAGTTTAGAGACAACTACCATTTGGAAAACAGGGTAGCATATACTTTCATGTCAGTCCAAGCATTTCAAACTACCCATTTTTACCTTGTCATTCACCTTAATAATCTTCAGTTGCATTTATGAGTTTGGTTTAAAACAAACAATAGTAATAAGTAGAATACTGGTTTATTAGATAATAGCAGAATAAACAGATAAAGAAAAAGATAGGTGTTTTTAATGTAGGTAATAGAACATTGCTGGAGACTGAAGCTACTGAGTTATCAAAAAAATATCCTGGTTTCAGCCAGGATAGAGTTGGTTTTCTTCACAGAAGCTAGTGTGAGGTCATGTTTTGGATCTGGGATGAGAAAATGTTGATAACGTGCTGATGTTTTGAGTTGTTGGTAAGTAGTCAAGGACAGTCCAGTTTCTCATGCTGGCCTGCCAACGAGAACGCTGGGGGTGCATGGGAAGCTGGGAGGGGACACAGCCAGGACAGCCTTGGCCCAGGCTGGCCAAAGAAATATTCCCTACCATACAATGTCATGCCCAGTACATAAACTGGAGTTAGCTGGGGGGCGAAAATCGCTGCTCGGGGATGGGTTATCGATCTCCGGGTGGTGACCAATTGCTGTACTGGGCATCACTTATTCTTGTACATTCCTTTGTCAGTATTATTATTGTTGTTATTGTTGTTGTTTCCTTCTCTCTTGCTGTCCTATTAAACTGTTTTTATCTCAACCCATGAGTTTTTTCCCAATTCTCTCCCCTATCCTACCGGGAGAGGGGGGAGTGAGCGAGCGGCTACGTGGTGCTTAGCTGCCGGCTGGGGCTAAACCACGACAATGCTCAAATGCGTGGTTTTCTAGATATCGATAAGATCTTCAGCTTTCAGAATGCAACTCATTACTAAAGATAATGGACAATTTTCTATGGTAAAGAAATACATTAAAAGAGTACCAAAGCACTATTTTATCTTAAAGAAAAAAAAATTATCTAAAAAAAATGCAAATTGTACAGGTTACATAAGATGGGAATGAAAAATGGGAACCAAAACTACTGTGATCCTAACTCTAGTTAGATTTTGCCAGATACTGTTTCAACACATTAAATATAGATATAACTCACAAAAAGTGTCCAAAAATGTCATTTATGACAGTAAGAATTCAAATTCCCTAAAACAAGAAAGTGGGTATTATTATTATTATTTCACTTTAATCCATTTCTTCTGCTGCTTTAACAAAGCTATTAGCTGGCAGCAAGATCTTACAACAGTAATATCCTTTAATAAACTTTCCACAGCTGCTGTTATTCTTTCAGAATTTTGTTTCGTTTTTAACTATTAAGGAAAAACTTTTTTTATTTGAGTGAATGTTAATAATATCTGTCAGTGAAAATGTTTGTGGAAGCAGACAATACTCATCTTGAATTTTCACACATGAGCAGATCTCTTACTTTAGCACAAACAACTTAATTTTGACAGGAATGGCCTGTAGCCTATTCACATTGATTTTTATAACAAAGACTTCCAGCTGTAGTGTGTAGGATCTGGACTTCAGCAAAACTGGTAGATGTGATAGGTGTTGCTACTCCCAGCTAGAGAGCAGTGTCATGGCAGTTGCCGTGTCATGCAGAATGTCTTCTCAGGCAAGTGGGTTAAAAAGTTTGACATAATTACATTTTTTTCCTAAAAAGATATGATAAAGAATTACCCACATCTTTTTTCCCTAAAAAAGGGGGTGTCGTGGTTTAAACCCAACCAGCAACTAAGCACCACACAACCACTTGCTCACTCCCCCTATAGCTGGATGGGGAAGAGAAAATGAAGATGGAAGAGTAAAAGTAAGAAAACTTGTGGGTTGAGATAAAGCCAGTTTAATAGGTAAAGCAAAAGCCGCGCACGCAAGCAAAGTTAAACAAGGAATTCAGTTACCACTCCCCATGGGCAGGCAGGTGTTCAGCCATCTCCAGGAAAGCAGGGCTCCATCACATGTAATGGTTACTTGGGAAGCCATACACTATAACTTTGAATATCCCGCCCTTCCTTCCTCTTCCCCCAACTTTACATGCTGAGCAGGATGTCATATGGTATAGAATATCCCTTTGGTCAGTTGGGGTCAGCTGTCCCAGCTGTGTCCCCTCCCAGCTTGTGCACCCCCAACCTACTCGCTGGTGGGGTGGGGTGAGAAGCAGAAAAAGCCTTGACTCTGTTTAAGCACTGCTCAGCAGTAACGAAAACATCCCTGTGCTACCAACACTGTTTCCAGCACAAACCCAAAACACAGCCCCATACTAGCTACTATTAAGAAAATTAACTCTACCCCAGCCAAAACCAGCACAGGGGGGAAAAAAGGTTAAACTTGCACTGATTTAATATTGATGAAGAAAAGCCATTAGATGTATCTATTAGATGTACATTTTGTCACTTTTCAAGAAGTGTTATGACTTAAAGAGGCAGAGCTTGTGAGTATTTTATATGAAAAAAATAAGGAAATTAATTGTACCTCCATCCTGTATGCTTTTTTTCTGCAGTGATAAGGATGGCTGGAGTTTTTGCCCATTTGCATAGTATCATTCTTCAGGAACAATTTTACAGACCTAATGATTTCTGAAAGTACTGAATTTTGAATATTCTTTAGGAATTTAGTGCAGTTACTTATCTTGGTGGACAGGATATGATTAGTAAAGACCTTCTACTAGTACACTTTCTTTTTCTCCACAGTGTTCTTTCCACTTGCAACAACTGGTAAGCCATTACAAAATGATGGGTATTCAAGAGCTTTAAGTTTAATATGTGCATTAAATATAGGAAATCCTATAACATTGTAAATAGTGTGAATCAGTTCAAAAGTTGTCTTTTATCACACATGCTGCTAAGAATTTGTTAATGCAGTGTTTCAATAACAAAACGTCACTGGCTCAATTTACTAAAGTTACAGTTCTGAAGTAGATGTCAAAGGAGTTATTTAAAAGACCTACAAAATATGATTAGTAAATATTCTTAGCTGAATAAGAGCAAGTTATGTGCAGTTAAGTTCTGTGCTAACACTCCTAAGCTATTCATGGAGAAAATAATAACTTTTGACACTTTGGTAACTATGCATTGTTTTTATTACTGGTCTTCAAATCCAGAAAAGTAATACATTTTCAATGATTCAGACTATTCTCTTAGTTATATACCGACTTGAATATTTATAAGTTGAAACAAATATTACATGTTTTCAGTCAACATTATGTATCATAATGGAGTTGTGTGAAGATGGGCTAGGAAGTTGGCAGGTAATAACAATTTGCCCCCTTTTGTGTGAGTAGAGTACTGTATCCGCCAAGACTTCAGAATTGTTTTCTGTCTCTCATATGGATAAAAACTGAGCTCTGCTGGTTTTAGGAAGTGCTCATCTTCGCAGGGTGATTGAAATATTTTGGTAGCAGCTGCTGCAAGCTGCACATTCATGTTGCTAAACCCAGAGATTGTCTGTTTTTTCTTGAAGATTCTTTTGAGCAAAATATTTCTTTTGTTACCTTATGGCTCTTAAGTTTTTATTCTTTTCCACTTAACATTTGTAATTTAGTGAAAATTGGGGTTTTTCTTAGCATTATTTTGTTTCTACTGAATTGATCAACTTCTCTCTCCTCATCTCTCTAATTTAGTCAAATGAAATTTGTGCATGTTGAATGAACTGTCATGGCTACCCTGTACTAACATTTCCCAACAGTGATACTTTGTCAGCTACTCTAATTCAGTTATTGCTTACATTGTTTTCTTAGTCCTTTTTATGGTAAAGTTTTGCTTTTCATTATCTTTGATTCTCTGTCTGTAGGTCATCCTCCCATCTCATACACTAACCTGAATTTAAAAAGGGCTAAAATTTATAACTTTACTATTTAACACTTAGTTGACTCATTTTCCACAAATAAAAATTAATTCAAATTAATTTGAATAATGTAGGGATCACTTCAAAAACAGTGTAAACAAACTTTTCTATCATGGTATCACACTGAACCAAGGCTTTAATTTCTGGCTAACTGGAGGAGCAGGTCTTAATTTTCTGTAATTCCATCCTGATGAGGATGTAGGCTTGGATCTGTGACTTCAAGGCAATAGGAGCCTTTGAATGCAGTATTAAAAATAGGTAACAATTGTTTATTCTCTATTCTGATACAGAAGAGGTCATAAGTGCCTATTCAAATGTGTATTACCTGTTGGCTGATGATTCCATCCATATATAGACTGAAATTTTAAAAAAAAGTGTTGGAATTAAAAGGCAGACATCTTTTTGGTTGGTATTAAATTGGGGCCGTGGGAGGGAAGCCCTTGACTAATCAGATACCAGAGTATATAGCGACAGCTCTCAGTATGATTTTCAGGTTCTGCTTGATATTTTGGAGCACTTTTGGGTCAGTTTGAAGTGGACATGCCCATCAGACGTCGCTGTAAACGGTCTTAAAAGCTAAGATGAACGAAATGGACTTTTTGCTCTTAAATTCTATAGCTCTTCATTAACTCTTCAAGCCAGTTAATTAGTCTGTTGATTAACAGAGGACAATATCAAAACTAGGCTTCTGCAATCCACTGCTGATTGTTTGTTAGCTCATTTACTAACTTCATTTTATGACCAGTTTTATTCTGTGAGTAGTAAACCCATTATGCAAAATTACCTAATGGCACAACAACTTCAAGCATTTAAATGTGCATGCTTTTATTTGGATTTATTTTGTTATTTTCCTTTTTTATCATGTTAGATTTTTTTACCATTATCATTAACTTCATTGTTGTATTTATCAATATCAAGAGATCGAGTTCTTTCAACTCAGTTACACTGCTAATACTGCTAAATGGTTTCTAATTCTCTACTGATTGCCTTACTGATAGTTCACTATTTTATTCCACTTCAGGGTAGTTTTTGTGTATCTAAGGCAGTTAGGGACGTGCAGCCATCTTAAGAATTCTTATTGTCAATGACGTACAGGATCCATGTCAAATGGTTCTCTTTGTCCTACATGATGTCCCAGTCAGTCTGGTCTTTTGAAAGTCTTTTAGATTCAGTATTTCTCTGTAGACTATTTTATCAAAACTGTTTATATATGATCACATAGCATTAATATATACAGGCTTGCCATGCATACATATATTACATCTACCAATGATATCTCTCTCCATATTGCATTTTTTGTTGTTTAGTGTAATATACAAAGATTGACATTAGGCTTTCTATTAAACATTGAAAATGCTTAAATAATTTCATTCAGTTACATAATCTTCCCTCTCATCCTTTTGTAACATACAATTTCTTCCACTTCTATTTGCTGAAAAGGCTTGTTCAAGATCTGTCTCAATTTTTTCCCCTATAATCATTGTCAAGACTTCCAGTATCATATGTATGCATACATATAGTGCATAGACATATATGTGTATTCATATATAAAATATATTTACATAAATAGATACTATATACAAAATACTACAGTCCTCCAAAAAGAATAACCTTATACATATCATGTGGCATACTGTAGTCATGATATTACTTCTCTGTTGCAAAGCAACAGAAATGTGTATTTCAAATTGATGAGAATCATTAAATTAAATGTACATCATTATCTTTGGAGTTTCCTTACTCTTATTGTTCTTCTCTCAGCTCCTTGGATGCCTGCAAAAAGGACTGCAACTAAATGGAAGATTAGACTCTTGACCATCTTTCTTGATTATGAAAAAAAGTCGTGTTACTGTTTTTCTGCACCTGACTGATCCCATTCAGCCACTTTAAAATATATATATGAAGCTTCAGCAAGAGCTGCTGGATGCCTTTGAGTGGTGATTTATTGAGTCACTTTTCTCCCTTGAGTTTGAGCTGGGTCTTGTGAAAGGTGTCTGCCTGAGTCTACTAACTCACATTCTAATTAGGAAGACTCTAGACTCTTACATTAATCATAAGTGAGAACTACACAGCTTCCAAGAAACAAATTAAGGAGCAGTCTCATAAACCCCCCAAAAAAGAGAAAAGAGAGACAAAAGTTTTGGGAAGCCCTGGCTCCAAGGGGAAACAACAAGCACAAAAATACTGTATGTAAAGCATGTGCATGAAGAAAAAATATCCAGACTCTAAGTTACATGTGAAAAGGGAAAAAGACATTTTAAACATACAGCATTACACGGTGTTACTAAGTACTTACAATAAAGAAGGTTTTAATGACAATTTTTAGAGAGATTCTTGGTACTATAGTTCTAGTAATAACAATCACTAAGGATGAAGCAGTGTCTCATAATTCTTTATCTAGGTTTCAGGAAAAACACCAAAACAACTTGGCTTTGAGAGCAGACTTAAAATATTACTAAAAGAGAGTTTTGGTTAAATAATACTATACTACATGTCTTCATCTTTTGGATTTATGCTTTAAAAATCACATTGTCTCTTAACATGACCTCATGATATGAATGAAACTTGTTGGCATTGGCCAAGAAGTCTTTCCTCCATCTCCAAGCTACTGAAAACCAATGAATTACCACTTAGTTGTAAATTGTTAAAGCTATGACAACTAGAGCAATATAGAACTGAAACAAGGGTTGTAAAAAGCTTGATTGCTATTTTCTTATTTTCATAAGTTCATAACTGTTTAAGGAATGAAATCCTCATGATGTAATAAAAATGGTATAAAATAACCTGACCTGGTTCTCTATTTTTCTATTTTGAGCTTCTTAGAGGTGGTAGAGATGGACAGTCTCACTGACACCATTAAAAAATAAATTAATTGAAACTTAAAACTCTGAGGCTGCAAAAATATTCACTGTCTGCAATCGTGGAATCCTTTGGTTGTGTTCTGGTGTCACAATTCTCATTCTTAGAAAATCCTGTAATACTTTTGATATTTATGGTAAAGGACAATTTGTTTTGACACTAAGGCCATTGTTTATTAAAGAGAATAAAAATGAATACTTTAAAACTGGTAACAGTAAGGTTATAACATAGTTCCTCTGGGGTGACGATCGCCAAACCTACAAGCTGGATAGAATGGAAGTTTAACCATAAAATAATATCTTAATTTTCCCCTGTGTTAGTGGGTTTTGTTTGTTTGCTACAGTACTTTATCTGTTGGCATAGCCACAGAGTTGCAATCCATTCCTGAGTATTTATACATAAGAGAAAGCTATGACCCCTCTTCCACAGTGCTTCCCCTTCCCCTTTAGATAAGAAAGAACTCTACTTTTGTTTTAGAAACTGCTCCCCCTCAATGTTCCATCAAAAACTTGAGATTTTAAAAGTTTTTTTTCCTCGTGAAACATACCTGTGGCTTCATCCCTCCAGCTGCCTGACACAATCATCCAAATATGCCTCCCTGTCTCTCCCAGCCTGCCAGCTAAGGCAGTGTATGCATGCTGGGCTTTTCATCTCAGTAGCAGAGCAGCCTTACCCTTTTGTGACTCAGCCAAAGGTGAAGTACATGTACTTATTTCTCAGGTTTGTTTTTCTTGCAAACATACATAGCACAGAAATTATTCTTTTCTGTGTTCTTGCTTTAAGCCATGCAAAAATATATTGGCTGGCACAAGACTGACAAGAAGATTATAATTTTGAGCTGTCAAACACTACCATCATTACAACCCATGCAGTTTTTGTTAATTCTGCTACATTGGCTATTAGATTTCAACCCTTTATTCCACAGGCAACACTGAGAGAAGTGAGACAGAATTGCAATAGGGGTCAGGGAGGGACTGAAGAATTGGAATAATTTTTTTTCTGTTCTTAAGGGGTTCTAGACATAAACCCCATTTTTTCCAAATGTGAATGACTGAAGTATATAAGCTAAAAATAGTTGACATCAAAAAAAGGAAGGACTTTCATAACAAGTACATCAGTCCGCACCCAAGAAAGTTTGCAGTACAACGAAGCACTAAGATTTCTTACTGAAAATAAGAGACAGCACAATCTCTCACAATCTCTCTCAACATGCTACATTTTGTCCTTCTCATTATTCTCAAACCAAAACCAAAAAAACCCCAATAGGACCAGAAAAATTCTGCATGGAAATGCTAATTTCTGCTATCCTTAGGTAGTTTCACTGTTTTTAATAAAGGGAAGCAAAATTCATAATTTACAGAAACACAGTTCAGGTAACACCCTTTGATACAGCTCCTGTATAAGCTACTCGAATTTTATTGTGAAATTGAACTCATTGTGGAATTAATTTCTGTTGAATACTCATTGAATACTCAGTCAACAGAAGCTGATTTTGGAGCATGATCATTTCTGTAATTTTTTTTTGATTGGTAATAAATGTATAGATGTATGATAAACTTTGGAAATTACCCCACAGAATTCAAAACAAGACACTTTCTTGGGACACTCTTGTCATGACAAATGTGTCAAACAGACTAACTCTTATTTGAGGGAGATGCAGAAGCATCAGAGCAATATCTCTCCAATAATCTTGTTCTAGACATAGGTTTCTGGCAAGTTTGTTATACAGTTTTGATTAAAATTTTTCTGTTGAAGAGATACTGTTTAGATAAACATAGTTTCCACATAATACGTTCTTTTGAATTGCTAGAACTGAAAGAACTTCAAGTGCTGACTGCTATATATGTTTATTCTATTACAGCCTAGTTGGTCAACAGCTGTGCTCTGCTGTAGTCAGGCGAAATGAGCCTTACTTTCATTTTACCCCGAGATTCCTACTAATGGAGAATGATTTGAATTCTCAGGTCATATAAAATCTGCCAATTACCTACAGAAATCCCACTGGCGTCAGAGAAGAAAGAAAGGAGAATGAAATGCTTGAGAAATCATATTCTGTATAGTTATAGATCATGTTATAGAGGTTACTCTTAAAAGTTTTCCATATTCCTTAGGTAATTAAAATCATTACTCCATTTGCAGTGTTTTCTTACTGTATATTAATAGTCAGGTTAGGTAAAATTCTTGACAAATTTCTAGACAACTCTTGCACAAGGCCAACAGTTGAAAATTATTGAATTCTCGCATGACATTTCGTTAAAGGTAATCTGTTTTTCCCATCTATACTCACACAAAAGAATGCTTCCATTTTGAGTAAGTATGCTGTGATCATAAAAGTCACAGCCTGTGGAACATATGAATTACCCTTAAACAGTCTACTACTGACCAAGGCACTTCTACAAAACCATAATGGGGGAAAAAGGCAGTTGTGCAGTCCCTTCTCAAGCAAAACTTCTGGGCAAATGTGTAATCTTACCTGATTTAGGAACTTAGGACTGTAGGTTCATCAGCATATGCCTTATAAATATATCAAAAATCACTGACTAATGCATAATAGCCTATGTGAATATGCAAACATAATAGAAGATTCGGTTTGACATCTTAATTTCACTCCATTATTATGCAACCTTAAAGTGAGTATTTGTTGCATTAAAAAAATAGCCTAAATTCCTGAAGCAGTAGCATAATAGCAAATTACCTATTTCGTGAGCAGAGCCACAAATGAAAATGAAACTGGTGTATCTGCACTTGCATTTGAAATTTGCATACGTCTTGGCTGATAGTCACACCTGAAGTTAGGTAGAGGTTTCTAACTCATTCATGGAGAAGGAACTTGGTTATTGCTGGCTTGTGTGTAAAGAAGTCTCTTCCTTTATTCTGATTTTCCTTTATTGAACAATATTCCATGCCATTAAAGAGTCATCAGTCTGTGGTCTTTATCTTTGATCTCACTCCTGTGTATGGATATGCAGGAACACAGTCAATCCTATTGCAACAATTCAGAATTTCCACTCTTTCTCACCACCGTTACAAAGTTCCTTGCAGGTGGAAATTTTCATTTACACATTATGGTCTCTCTGGAAAATTATTTTTCTCCCCGTGCATAGTTTGAGATATAACAAAAATTTAGTATTCTTTCTCCAAACACAAAATAAATGAATACCTAGTTATTGTGATATTTTTACATTTTCTTATGATTAATTCAAGTTAATAAAAAATGCCCTAAAATTTTCTGAATGGTGATAAGCATCTGGATCATGTTTTCAATCGAAGATGTGTATTTAGTAAGACAAGTTGCTTTCATTCATTGTCATTTTGCTTGGCCTGAGCCAGAGTACTAAAAGTAAAAACAATAGCTTCATTTTGGTTTAATTTTTTTCTTGATATTGAGTCAAAACTTACAGACTTTAGGCAAGTCCATTCATCTACTTGAATCAGAAGAACTTCTGCTTTCGTATGAAACAAATAATTGGTTCTTATTGCATGATTTGAATAACAAAACAGTGTTAAAAGAAATTTACTTTGAAGCACTAGAGCTGGTTTGTCTGGCTGACATTTTGTTAAAGTATCCTCTGTGCTGTACTTCAGAAGCCTAACAACCTTTTTTGTCTTACGTAGCTCTCTGTATATTAAAAAATATCCAACAGGAATGTTCCAGTAAGAATTTAGAGGTCTTTTTCTGCTTACACTCAAACCAGCTTCATTTTACAGGTAAGGGAACAGAGGTGGTAAGATTTGCCAGGGTTAACTAAAGGAATTGGTAAATGAGTCCAGATTGAAACTATAGTACTATTAGATCATCCTTTACTAAGTTAGATGACTTAATTAGTAAGGTATACAAATAATTAGGAAGGTATTTGTTTATTTCTGATACATTAATAAAAATTTTTTGATAGTGAGTAATCCAAGTGAAAAGTAATATTCAGAGGGAAAAAACCCAATAATTTTGGCGATTTGGGTATTACTGTTCTGGAGATGTAATTTCCTAATGCATTTAGACCTGAAAATTACTTGTCATTGCAATACCTATTACTGATACATCTGGCATAAACAGAGATTTTACTGCATCCTCTGTTATGTGTTGCTGTATATGGATTGTTAAACTTTTACACCTATTCCAGAATTCAATTTCTTCAAAAATACATGATAATGTGCAATTATAATGATGTTCTCAGTTTGAATCAGCATGTTGCAAGCAGTTACAGCAACACATTGCCTGTCACTGAAGCTGAGTTAAGATTAATATCTATACTTCTTTTTCTTATTACTACACAAAATGTCTAAAGCAGCATTTAAGTACTGAAACCAAAGGGGGTTTTTAGCTCCCTTTTCAGAGGCAGCCCTACAAAAGTTAAAACAAACAAAAAAAAATCTGCATGCATAACTTAAAAAAAAAAATCAGATGTAGTTAGTCTTGGGGCCTATAAAATTAATAACTATGAAGATAACAAGTTTCACTGAATGTCTTTCATGTTATAAAAACAATACCTTTATTTTTATTAGCTGTATTAACTGTTAGTGAATTTATTCCCATAGCAAGCAGTTGTTTAAAAGGAAGTTTCTCCTTTCATACTGCATTTATGGTTTATTTTACGATTTTTTTTTTAACTCATAGAAGGTGATCAGATACGATGGTAATGAGGATTTTTCTTGCTGGATAGTGGATTTATGTCCATGGGCTTAGCTTATGCTGTACGTTTCTGTGGCATAGAGGCATATCTTAAAGAAACAAATGCTGAATCTGCTCTTAGTATCAAATAAGTTTTCAAAGAGTTCAGATTGCCTTCTCTGAACTGACTAGAAAGTGTAGCATGGGTCTCTGGCTCAGTAATTGATGGACGCTATTAGGTCTTCCCTTCAGGAGGCTACATCAAAACTTCCCCCTCAAGCAGTATTCTGACACCCGTGCTTTTATGTTTGACGATCTTGCTAAACAACAAATAACAGATTTCATGCTATATCTTAAGATCTGTTGTCTGTCTCATACATTTTTAAAATGCTGGCAGTCTTTTGGAGATGGAATTACTTTGAGCTAGAGTACCTTCTGATTTTTTTAAGCTGTTTCTCAAGGTCATGAATCCAGCTACCTGATGTTGGACAGGTTGCTTTAAAAGGTTGCTTTTGTATAGTTACTAGTTTGTCATTAATTCTCTTCAAGAAATATGTTACAAAGAAACAGGTAATCATTTCTTAGTGATTAGTGAAATACAGTCACAATCTGCCACCCAAGATACAGGTGGATTATGAAATGTTTGTCTAAAGCTGGGCATTGGAAGAAGGCTAATTAGTAGATGACTATCATCAACAGTCTGGAAGCAGCTGAAGGACTAGGAGAAGTTTCCTGAGCAAGAAAATTCATGCATTATTTGCTGCTGAGGTAAAAAGCTTGGAATTTATACTGCATTCTTTGCTGCTGTTTGAGGTTCAGGGAATGGTTTTAGCAAATACAAGTCTTTTCAGCCATTGCATTTTTGGCATTGTCTAGTCTATTTACTCTGTGATTTTCAGGTTTGGTGACTTTAGCCTAATGGAGTACTATGGCAGATGATGCTCCATGTTTCCCCTGCTGTAATCATGGCCTAAAAGACTACTGAGAATAAGTGTCCCTGAATGTGAGTAAAAAAAACCCCAAACAAAGAAAAAACAAACTTCCAGCATATTCTGTCATTCTCACTGTCACTGTCAGAGTTGCATAGCTATCAGTCAGCTGTCATAAAAAGCCCATTAATACCAAGGGTAGTTCACAATCTTCACCATGTGAAGACTGTGCATAGTCTTCATGAAGTCTTCATAATCATAAGAACTTCAGAATACTGTAATACACAACAAAGGTTATAGAATGAAACATCAAGAACTCATGATAATTCTAATTTATAAAATATTGCTTCCATCATATCACGTGTACAAAGTCCATATAGTCTTTCAATTATTTATGGTAGAAAGTAGCTGTTTTGAATTATAAATCATAACATAGGAATAAACTACTTAAATTGCTGTCTCTCTCTTGTTAGGTGTCTAAGTTAAGTAGACGTTTCCTCATATCCATGAATTCTTAGTTTTCCTCTGAGCATTATAATACTTGTTTGCTAATAGTTTAATAATCAGAGTGCAAGACATGGTAGTCTGAGCTCTAGATGATACAGTATGGTGCCATGCAGAGAGACTTGCAATAGCTGTATTGCTGAGGTATCAGTGGCAGGGTAGGCACCATAGCAGAGTTTAACAGTTATGCTTTGAAGTAGCCTTTTAATTTAAAAGGTGTGGTGCTATATAGCTAGCATGAGCTTGCAGTCTCCTCTTCCGGTTTTCTGATCATCTTTGTCAATATACAAGGATCCGTGTGTCCAGGCAGCTTTTTTACCTTTGCCAGTTAGTCAGTGCTACAGGAGAATGAAGGCTTGATAAATCCTGACAGCTGAAACTGGGCTACTGAGCCTGATTGCTGGTTTACCACAAACTTGCCAGATTTTCAAGGCTATTACATAGGTTGCTTTTGTTTTTTAAATTTGTTTCCTAGATAAATTTATGTTCTACTTGCTCAATTCTGTTGCCTGGTGCTTGTTCTGATCTCCCCATCTAATCTTTGCTTTTCTATACTTTGGCGCAATTCCTGGCAATATTTGCTGCATAGACCTTTGGCTTTGTGGAATCAATTTTTTCCCCATTTCCTGACCTTACTTGCCCTGGTCATGGTAGCAACTTCCCATCTCCATTTCTGATTCCATTTTGTCTGACAGTTTGTGCCCTAGTAGTATTAAATGTGTACATATGCCATTTAAAAAGTAATTTGTTCTGTAAATTGTCTTTCTGTTTCTCCTGTTAAAGTAGGATTGAGAAGATGAAATGATCCAGCAGATTTTAAAGAATAGAAATGTGTAATTTCATTTCTGATTCAACAGTTCTGTCACAACTTCTCTCCATATAAAAAAAAATCATATGTAGTACATAGTTTAGGTTGGGTCATCCCTAATGAGTGAGTGGCAGTATTTTCTTTATACAGTTGTCGCTCCTAAAAGAGATTTTGTTGAATGATATTCAGAACAAGCTACAAAGTCTACTTTATGGAGAAATAACTGCTTTTGCAATTTTTAAATTATTATTCACATAACTTATTTTATCCTTTAAACATGCTTTCAGGAATTGGAAAATTGCTGTAGTCCCTTCCTAGCTCTGGTTTCCCAAGTTTTCCTGTGGTTTCCTGGCTTTCTGCACCTTGCTCCTACCAGGGTCTGTGTCACCTGTGGGAATTATTGCCATGGATCCTTTGCATTTCTTGAGTTTATATGTGCCTTTATCTCACTGGAACTAGCCTAGCTGATAGTACTTGGTCACTCAACTGACTCAAGGAATCAAAGAAAAAAGAGCATGAATCTGGAGTTGGGGGAGCTGATCTAAATCATCTAACTGATAGAGTGTGGTGCCTATGAAGCTTCTTTCTAGTGACCCCCAAAAATGAGAGGCAGTGAGGGAAGTCTAGCTTTATTGGATCTTCCAAGCTAACCCATAGCAATAAATCCATTTTCTTCAGCACTGCCTGTATCTGTACCCTGTATGTACAATTCAGGGAGCTCAACATTGTGTGAAGAATAAACTATGATGCCTTGCATATTAATCTAGCCCGTGACCTGGTAATTGCTTCTCATTTCCATCTCTTTTGGAAATATAAACATTCATAGGTGCTAACAAACCACATCTCTCAAATCTCAAAAGCAGCAAGCAGTGCCACATTTAGTATTCTCAAAAAACGTATCATACAGGTCATGATACTCTTTCTTCTTAGAGGTACATCTTTGAGATTCAGATCAATTTTATCTTTAACGTATTTAAAAATGAAGTTTTCTATCTATTACAGTTGTTGAGAAGAGCATGAAAGTGTGAAAATGTGATTTCTGTGTACACTAAGAATGTGCAAATGGAAATAAAAGAGTTTCAGGTTTACAGTTTTTCAGACAATACCATGCTTTGTTGATTGTAGGAGGAATTAACCTCATGGTTTTGGACAGTCAGAATGGCAATACTTAGTAATGAGCTCTTAATACATAGTATTAGTTATCTGACATTCAGCATTAGTTTATAAATGAGCACATTGGGGCAGGAGTAGCATATCTGAGAATTTACCCTTTTACTGGTAAGTTCCTAATACTCTTCTGAAAGATGTAAAAATACAATACATATATAAGCTTAGAAAGCCAGAAAGGGTAATTTGAATAAGAAGTTGATGCAATAGGGTAAGCAAACTGATGGTAACCTGTAGTATATATATATAATGGAGGAATAGTGTTTAAAACTGGAAGATTAAGAAGTACAGTTTTGTAATTACAATAATTTATACTTATTCAGGACACTGTCCTGTAATGATAATGACTTCAGTTTTGGAACACACAGACCCACAACCTTAAATCAAGTTTTACTGTGCTGATCTTTTTATTTATTATGGAAACAAAAATAAGTATTTACTACCATTGAACTACTTGATCTCAGCAGTTAGAATTCTGTAGTAAAGGAACAAAATAATTAAGAGAGAATTCTGGCTTTTAGCCTAGTCTAGTGGATCAAATCAGGTGGATGGGAAAGCTTATAACAGCAGTTAAGAGACCAAAGCCTGCCTTGTAGATTTAATAATAAATAAAAATATGATCAGCAACACTACTTTATACTCATAAGGCTGATGAAAAAAAAAAGCAAGCAGGTTCTGCTTCAGCATGCGGATAACACACAGCTTTATATCTGCATTTCCAATTCCTGATGAAAGATTGAATTGTTCTCTTTCTGTGGCACAAATAAATGCAATTTGCCTGCAAATCAAGATGACATTGGGTCAGCTAACTGGTGAAACAACTGGACAGTAAGGTAGATATATTCCTGCATCTTTCACTGAGGATGTATATTTGCCCTTAACTGACTTATGTCATTGGCTGTAGGGTTGACCTTAGCAGCTTCTTGAACATTAAGCTGCAAGTGCACCTTTTGTCTGATGCCTAGAGACTAAAATTATTTCTTTCTGAAGTAGAACTTTCATTGACCATATGATGAACTCAGTGTAAATCAACTTCTGAAATGCCTCCAGAAACTAAAGCTTGTTAGTTTGGTGGCCTGCTGCTTCCCACAGTTGTATTTTTCCTATAGGCATATTAGGCATATGTTTCTTCTGTGAAAGACGCTATTTATTTCTAAGTTTCCGGTAATATCCAATGGAATAATGTCATTACTAACCATGAAAGTCCTAACCTGACCTTCCTCAATCTCTTCAATATTTTTATCTGTGATCACTGAAGACACCCTAACCTACTTGAGCTGCAACTGGTGAAAAGTAAGAGTCTGGTAGGTTAGTTTTATGTTGAAGGAAAGCTGATGTGATTAGTTTTTGTCCTTAAGTATTTCAGCTTTCAGAACAGACTGTGATACTCTCTTCAACCAATGTAAAAGAGAGGAATAGACAAGACATTTATGCTGTGATTATTCAAACAATTCTATTTGAATTTCATTATACATATTTCCTTTTTTTATCATTTCTTGCTTGTTTGCTGAGCTGCCAAACATCTATCAACATGGATGCTCCTTCAGTGAAAGAATTAAAAATCTAGATTCATTTTAGTCAATAAACGGCATTGTACTAGACTTAGAACATTTTTTTGATGTGAAGCTTGTATTCTTACGGGTGGACAGGGTAAGGTTTTGGTAAGAGATGGTAAGACTGTGTCACTTAGATGTGGCAAGACAATATATGGAAAACTTGAAGTAAGAATTAAAATTAGTTGATGCAGAAAATTTGAAACAAAATTGAAGTAAGAGAGCTGGTCTTCAAGGGTTTCAGAGAAGAGATTTCCATGACAACAGAATACTTAGGAATGCAAATTAAGAAACAAAGCATCTTAAAAAATAATCAGGAAATATACCTCTGTTTCACAGAATAAAACCTGAACAATTTAGGAGCACTGGTTCTGTAGGAGAAATGGGGATGGGGAGCTGAGAAAATAGGGCCATTGCTGGCCAAATTCCCTTCTCACTTAAATCAGTACTATTCTTTTAATCATACAACCATAAGGATATGTATGGAGAGATTTGTAGCAATGCTGTGCTGTGACAGGATCAAAAGCTCTAGACTATCTTCAGCAGGTCATCTATACAGCAGCCAAAACAAACTCTTTAACAATGGAGATTCCACAAACCTTTTTATAAAACTTTTAGTATTTGACTACCTTAGAAGTTAAAAATTTTCCCCTAAATTTTAATTACTTCTTTGCTCCAGCCTAAGTCCCTTTCTCCTGTGACACTCTGCTGTTGGCCACAGGGAACAATTGATTACTGTCTTTCTTGTAGCAACTGTCAAAGACTGTTATGATGTCCTGTAGGTTTTCAGGATATTATATAAAGGGATTAGTGTTTATTGTAGAGGCTCTTGTTATTATATATGCTATGTTATGTAATCTCTGCAGTAAGCATAGTAGCCCTTTTCCTATGACCCATGCTGTATTATGAATTTGCTATTATGTTCAAGGGCTTTCCTTGTTAATGAAAGGAAAATATATATATGATTTATGTTCATAGAGCTCTCTGTTATCATAGACATCACATCACATAATTCACAGACTTATCAAGCACTGTCTTAAAACATTTATTTTGCCTTTCCTCCCATTCATTTTGAAAGGGCATTCCAGTACTTGAATTCTTTAATACTTAGCAAATTTTGTTTAATTTACAACCAAAATTTATAGATTATAGATTTTACCATTTGTTCTGGTGTTAACATTGACCTTTAGCTGAAATAGGGTTTTTTTTCTCTCTCATGGTTTTTTACCTGTCTGATGTATTTATATAGCAATCATATCCCCTCTTGGACTTTTTTATATGAGGACAAACAAGCTCTTTTAGGCGCTCTCTATAGATTGGGCTCATTCAAAAAAAGAATTACCATCGAAAAGAGAATTTGGCCTCATGTCTCTGTATTTAGATGCACTAACAAAAGATAAGATTACCGTCTTTCCATATTTCCATAAATGAATCATTAGTGCCATATATCTAGTAATCTTATTCCCTGGGGGAAATATCATAGGAACCAAAATGCTTTAAAGCATTCTGATATTTGTTAATTTTATATTGTTAATGATTGTTTGATATTCTATGAGCTGGTTTTTGAGTTAGCTAGGACTCCCTAGACTTTTGTTCTTAAACCTTATCATCTGGAAACTGTGGATGTGGATTTAAAAATGGAATATATGAAGCACTGCATTCAGTTACATTTTGTCATTGGCTGTACAAGGCCAACTCCTCTCTGATCTCCACTAGCTGAACATAAAAGCCATTATCGTTTCTGCTGTTACTCAGTTTTTCATGAGAAATGATGTCTGAGGTAAATAGGAAAGGGAAAAGGAAATGGAGGGAAGGCAGATGGAGAAGTAGAGTGGGAGAAGGGTTTACTGGAGCAGAGTGCAGAATTATCTCATGAGAATGGAGGATGAAAAGCAATTGGAAGCCAACATACAGCTGAATGTAAAACCACCAGAAAAAGTGTTGAGAAATCAAGCTGACATAATCTGTCTCAGTCTGGGCAGCTCAGGGGTTGTAGTTGCTGTTTTTTGTTTATGTTTTTCTTTTTTTCTGTCTCTTCTGAGCATAGTGCAGATCGCTACGAGCAGGTATTTCACATAAGATCTTAAAGCCTATGGTCTATTTTATATAAAAAACCCTATAGGTTTTTCCCCCTAAGACATTAGGTTAGCTGCAGTGTAATAATTAACAATACTTTTCTTCAACCTACACCTGCCTAATGGACTATTTTTCAGCTGCGTGTGCTCTGAAGTTGGCTACATTTCAGCAGCAGGTGAATTTGCTCCCAGTATACTTTTCTTTTTAAAATGTTTTGTGATCTGCCAGTCTAAGAATGAGGTGCTTAAAAACTACAGTGCTGTTATTTTACATAAAGTTTATGTAAATATGAAACCATATATTGATGCAGGTTTACTAATGAAATAACTTCAGTGACAGTCTAAGAATGGCAACAAACAATTCAACAGCAATTTAGATTAAGTGATACAGATTATGCCAAGGAAGTCTCTAAGCAGCACATCAAAGTTGTGTTGAATATTACATGTGTTTTTTTTAAATATAAACTTGCATTAGTTTGTAATGACTTTCTTCTAAAATATCTGCAGTGTGGCTATTATAAACGATGAATCACAGTTAAAACAAGATATAAAAACAGAAGAGTCTCACAAATCAAAACTCATATGCCTAAATACTGCCACTCAACAACCAAGGCACTCCAGTCACCTGCAGCATATTGAAGTGAAGCCAACAGACACAGATACAACAGCAGAAAAAAAATTTGTTGGATTTTAGGATCTGAAAGAACTGAGTACTTATTTCACACTGACACTGCGTGGACCTTGCTTCCCTGAGTTTTGCTTTAAAAGCCCCAACAGAAAAGTCAATCCATATCTTGGCTGTTTTACATCTGGAGACAACGTTTAAATTGCAAAGTTATTACATAATTGTTTTCTCGTCTCTTTTTGGTTGCCACAAATAAATTCAGAATTTTTTACTCATTTATGGCAAGTCATATTGCTTCTCACCCCTAGAGAAGTTATTACAAAATGTTAATTTAAAAAACAAATTGAATATCAAGGAAAATAGGCTTTCACCCTTTCCTCTCACCTTTTTTTTAACAAGGTTGAACAATACTAACAGCCAATTTTTGCCAAGTTCCAGGGCTGGCCTTCATTGTTTCTCACTATTTATTTCTGTGCAAAGATAAGGATACACCATGCACAATGTTCTTTTGAAGAAATGTCCTGGTTAAGGTTTAATAGGCACAAAAATCAGAATATTCAAGATTACTCTTTCTGAAAGCACAATATTCTCTAAAACTTTGTGTGCTAACAGGAAATCTTGAATATTGAAGCCCCACTGTTTCAGGGACATGTAGCTTGCTAGTAGGCTGTGATATCTTTCCTACACCTACAATCTCATCTTGTATTTTGAATTTTCCTATATCCACCCTGTGGTGGGTCAGCCCCAGCTTGTAGCCAAGCACCCACACACCTGCTTGTTTACCCCCCACTCCCAGTGGCACAGGGGAGAAAATGAGAAGAACAGGAGGGTTAAAACTTGGGAGTCAAAATAAAGACAGGGAAATCACTCACCAATTACTGTCACAGGCAAAATAGACTCAGAGAGTTTAACTTAATTTATTGACAATCAACATAAATATTTAATTACTGACTTGGGTATTGGGAAATAAAGAAGAAAAAGATTTAAACACTTAAGGAAAGCACATTTCCTCTCCCTTTTCCAGGCTCAAATTCACTCCAGACACTTTTTCCCCCTCCGTGTTCACATTGCAGGTTACACTCAGTGAGATGATGGGCAGTGCAGGAGGTTGGGGTCAGTGTGCAGTGATTTCTCTCTATTGCTTCTTGTTTCTCACTTTTTTCTAGGGCCGCTCCTTCACTTTTACCTGTTTCCTCTGTTCTGGCAGGGCCATAGTCCTTTTGTCATGTACGTCCTCCAGCATGGGTCCTCAGTCCCTTTGGAAGTGTACATGCTCTGCCACGGAGCTCCTCCCTCTCCTCTGACCTTGGTGTTCCCTCTCTCATTTCCCCCTCCTCAGAATTTTGTGCCCTTCCTTAAATATGTTTTCCGTGAGATGCCACCAAGTTGACTGATGGGCTCAGCTGTGCCCAGCAGTGGGTCCATGACAGAGCTGTGTGGAACCAACAGTCTAGCACAGGGCAACCCCAGCCTCTCCTCACGGAGGCCACACTGCAGCCCCCCACTAACAACACCTTGTCACTGACACCCAATGCACACCCTACAACAGGGTGCCAGAGGAGTCTCGTAGGTGTAGGATATTTATCATTTAGACCAAGTACTTTTATCACAGACACTAAATATTTGAGTACGACTGTACCAAATTACTGTTAGTGTTTTGTGATTTAGAGTACATATAAAATGTTTTTGTAGGATACATTCTTACACAGTATGACTTAAAACTAAATAAAATACACTTCTGAGAACAAAAATAGTCTTAGAAATGTAGCATGAAGAACAGCATCTTTCCCATGCCTGAATGAAAAATAGCAAAACATAGTTTTATTACTTTTTGGAGGAGGAAGAATATCTGTCCTAGAAGTAAGTAACAGACTGATTTAGCTGGTTTTTTTCCCTTGTTAAAAACGTTGTAAGTGGCATTCAGTATAAGCTTAATGACAAATTTCTGGGAATCAAGCAAGCTCCCACCTGGAGAGCCATTCTCCAGCA
This sequence comes from Phaethon lepturus, assembly GCF_000687285.1. Lineage (NCBI taxonomy): Eukaryota > Metazoa > Chordata > Aves > Phaethontiformes > Phaethontidae > Phaethon > Phaethon lepturus. The sequence continues at coordinate 69,622 of NW_010511241.1, forward strand.
GAGGAAGCACTGCAAAAATAAATGGCTTCTCTGGAGCCCTAGGAAGTAACATGGACACGCTGAATCATTTGGGCTTATATTTGTCCTATTCTGCTTAATTATAAATTATTCAGTTCCTTAGTGCAAATACAATTTGGGTAGCTGAACTACTGTGTTAGACCTTTGCAGATGTCCCAAGACCACTGGGGGAGCAGAAGAGACTGAAAGAACTGAATCTCTGTGTATTGCTATACACTTTCTGAGCTTGAGCCTTTTCTCATCCACACAAATAGGTAGGAGAAAATCAGATCGTCCCTGATAAGAAGGTGCTACTGCTAGAAAACTTGAAGAATATTTTTTATTCACCAAATATGATTTGATTTTCTCTTTTGGATGAAAAATGCCTCCTTGATCATTAGTCTAGCTTCACAGTTAATTTTATAGATTATGTATTTTCAACAGCAATGGAAATCTAAGCTTGATTTGGACACACTGAATCATAACTTTGTTAAATCTTTCCAATTAGTTTGCATTTGAGGCTAACAGAAATATGCTGATTCAGATTCTCACTAAAGAAATCAGATACAAACTACATCAAGTATTTCAAGAAGAAAAAATTAAAATTTCATCACAAGTGACTGGAATAAATCTTCAGCCATACAGGTACCTTTTAAATATATGCTCAAGGTGTTATTAGCATTTAGCTCCAAAATAAATACTTGAAATAAATGAGGAAGAAAGGAAGGAGTTATACATTTTTAAAAGTAGAAACTAGAATGAAACTTTATATTCACAGAAATACAATTATATGTTGAAATGTAATTATATAGAAGGGATGAAATCACAGTCGATGTCAATTTTTATTGAAAGTTATATAGAGCAGATACGTGGGCTTGACATACTAATTGGAGGAAACTGAATCAGGTTTGGTAAACAATAAAGAATTTGCCCTTTAAAGCAAATTTGGAAAAAAAACCCACATTCTGACATATATTTTGTTTTACATAGAGCATAAAAATTACACATATTAAATCTTTATGTTTGTCAATTACTGCCAATAATTGTCATAATCTAGAGAACATAAAATTAAACCAGATGCTCAATGGTTGAAAATTTGCACAGTTCTATTATTGCTCTAGTTCTTATGAAGTCAGAAGGTTAGGTACATCTGCAGTAACTTGTGCTTGTGTGGCAAGGTTTTGGTAGTGGGGGTGACTGCGGAGGTGGCTTCTGTGAGAAGCTGCTGAAAGCTTCCCCTATGTCCAATAGAGCCAGTGCCAGCCAGCTCCAAGACAGACCCACTGCTGGCCAAGGCCGAGTCCATCAGTGACAGTGGTAACACTTCTGGCGTAACATGAATATGTGAGAGAAACAGCTTTGCAGACACCAAGGCCAGTGCAGAAAGAGGGTCAGGAGGGCTCCAGGTGCCGGAGCAGAGGTTCCCCAGCAGCCCCTGGGGAAGCCCACGGGGAGGCCGGCTGGGCCCCTGCGACCATGGAGCTCCACGGGG
>NW_010511241.1:71198-73985 GCF_000687285.1 Phaethon lepturus
TGGCGGGGCCTGGGGCCCCGTGGGGAGAGAGAGGAGCCCCGGCTGGAGCAGGTTTGCTGGCAGGACCTGGGACCCCGCGGGGGCCAGGCTGGAGCAGCCTGTTCCTGAAGGACGGCACCTGTGGGGGGATCCAGGCTGGAGCAGTTTGTGAAGAACTGCAGCCCATGGGAAGGACTCCCATTGTTGGAGAAGTTCATGGAGGACTGTCTCCCATGGGAAGGACCTCACATTGGAGCAGGGGAGGAGCGTGAGGAGTCCTCCTCCTGAGGAGGAAGGAGCGGGAGAGAAAAGGTGTGATGAACTGACCACAGCCCCCATTCCCCGTCCCACTGCGCCACTCAGGGGGAGCAGGGAGAGAATTCAGGAGTAAAGTTGAGCCCGACAAGGAGGGAGGGGTGGAGGGAAAGTGCTTTAAGATTTAGTTTTTATTTCTCATTATCCTATTCTGATTTGATTGGTCATAAATTAATTTTCCTCAAGTTGAATCTGTTTTGCTCATGGTGGTAGTTGCTGAGTGATCTCCCTGTCCTTATCTTGAGCCATGAGCCTTTCATTATATTTTCTCTCCTCTGTCCAGCTGAGGAGGACAGTGACAGAGCAGCTTTTGTGGGCACCTGGCATCCAGCCAGGGTCAACCCACCACAAAAGTGAAGATTTTCCCAATGATTTTTAAATAAGCTTTCATTTTATGTACTTAACCCCTAATTTGTAAGTAAATAGTAAATAATATGCTAACATTTAGATCTCACTGGCAGTAGTGGTGAAAAAGGAAAATAGGTATCTACAAGACAAAAGAAAACTAATAGCTCTAAACATCCAGGGAATGGAAAAGTTCAAAAGGAAGTTTGGGAAAGGCCATGTCTTCTTCCAAGTCAAGTATTAAATCCTGAGGGGACAAAACGGAAAGAGTATGCAAAGGGAATTGATCAAATTATTTCAAGCAACGCCCATCAAGAAGAACAGGAAACAAAGAGCAGGTGCATGGAAACAAAGGGAGAAAGCAGAAAAATAAAGAAGATGAGATTGAGAGAAACATGCAGATTTATGGAGACAGTTCAGTTTATTTGGGTCACTTTCTTTTTTCTTTGCGTCAGGCACAATTGATCCTGGAGGTGACACACGCTACCTTATCTGTACAAACTTGGTAGATGCTTCTGGAGCTTATGTTCTGTGCTGCACTGCATACCTGTAATTCTTTCTAAGACACAAGATGAATGTCTCACTTAAATGGCAACTGCAAAGGTATTTTTGATGTATTACTACCATTCCTGCCTTAGTTCACTCCGTTATGACCACCTGCTCACATATATTTAGAGTGTTTTCATAACTCACAGAGTTACAATGTTACAATGATACAATGTTGGGGTAGAGCAAAGCGAGCAAAGGGAAGTGACAGCCATAAATCAGAATTGCCTCACTCCGAAAACTACATATATACGACAACAATGACTCGCACAAATTTGTGATTAATTACAGTTATCTGTATCGTTAACTTCTTGATAATAAGTAAGTGCAAATCCTGATAATGAAACCAAATCCTGATCTCTCTTCTGACTACTTTGAATTTCTCTGGTGAGGAGGAGCAATTTCCTGGCTACCTGAGGATTCACCTTATAGAAGGGAAATCTTTTGAGGCCATATAGCAAATACAGTACTCTGAATCCTGTCTCTTCACAGTCATTCCTAAACCACCAGCAGTGAATGCATTTTTATCAAAAAAAGAACACTTGGCAGCAGTTACTCAACATTGACTTGTTCTTGGCCAGTGTTATATTACATTGTAGTACCTCTGCCCATTCAAGTCTTCAAGGATTCCATCATTTTGGAGTGAAAACAGACATAAGTTTGTCCCATGGCATAGAAGAGAATAGAAGTCTTTTCCTAAAGCGTTTCTTGGCAGTGTGGTGTAGGACTTACTGCTTTATCTTTCAGCTGATAAGAATCTTTACAATATCTGGTTCAAGAAATAATACAAAATTACACAGCAAAAATGATATTTAATATTTTAGGTAGCTAGGCCTATAACCTTTATGCACCTTGAAAAAAAATACTATATTTTGGGGGGAATGTACAAAAAGAGAAGGATAGATTTGCCTCAGAGGCAAATCATTATTCATGTAAGAATAAAAGAAATAGTAAAGAAGACTAAAAAGTTATCTGTATAAAACCGAACAGGGAGAACTGCTACAATGGAAGCATTTTCTAATGGTGTGTCATGGAAGGCCTTTATAAGTTAGAGGAGTTATGAAGGTGTCTTACAATGTCCTTTCCCTTTTTCTTTAAGCGCAATGGCCAAATCAGTCCTGATATCACAGGGCAGAACCTCATTGGTTTCAGTGGAACTATATGAATTTCTTCCAGAGCTGTTCAAAGTGTCTGACTAAATAATTTCTGCCTGGTATTATTTCTGCGCTCCATATGTGGCTTCTTCGAATTTCATATGCTGCAGTACAATTTGCCATAATTTGGTGAAATATAGTGTTTTGTGAAAAAAAAAAAAAAAAAAAAAAAAGGACGGGTTTGATACATTACGGGCTCACTCTTTCAGATCTGAGCTGATGGCCGTGTTGGTGCTGGTGCTGGCAGTGCTGGCAGGCAATTTCAAAGAGCCCCCTTGGGCTTTGGGAGCACTCCCAGCTCCCACTCTGTGCTAACCTGACAGAGGTGCTCGCGGGGCGCAGCTGAGACGGGAGCCCCCCGTGCAAGGGCTGCGCGACCCGCTGTGCCCCGGGCAGCCTGCTGCCTCGCAGGCGATGCGGGAGCCACCTGTGTGCAGCCGCGGGGCAG
>NW_010511242.1:0-4835 GCF_000687285.1 Phaethon lepturus
AAACCGTGTTTATCTCAACCACGAGTTTTTTTCCCAAATTCTCTTCCCCATCCCACTGCGGGAGGGGGAGTGAGCGAGCGGCTGCATGGTGCTTAGTTGCCGGCTGGGGCTAAACCACGACAGATGGTCACTTCCAAACTGTTGGTAAAAAAGGACCTAGAGAATATTTGGAAGATAATGGGAACACACCAAGCTAACCTCAGGCTTCTTCAGAAACACAGCAGGTCCTTCTGTTAGTAGAAGTCTGTCAAAATCCATAGCAAAATTTCTGTTTGCTTTGACAGATGTTAGATAGGCACTGTGTTAGAGAAGTATAATCACTCCCATCACAATCAGTATTTGTACTTTTTTCAACAGACCATTCACTGAAAGGGTGAGATCATGAACTAAGCTGTGAGAAGAGTCAATTTTGTTGATTTGATCACAGAAATAAAAACAAAACAAAACAAAACAAAACAGAAAAATAAACCAGAAGAAAAAATATTTTTTTTTCTCTCTCATAATGGAAGATTAATTGGAAAAATGTTTATCTGTTTAATACTTTAACTCTTGGAACATGAATGTAGTTAAATATTTAGTAATGCAGAATTGAAGTATTTGGTTTTGAATAATGTCACAGTGAAATATTTGAACATTGAAAGCTTTTCTGTTTTTTGTCATTCAGTGACATCTCATTCACTATCAATCTGAAATTGAATTTTTCTGTAAGAACACATTTAAAAATCTTGCCTCATCCCAGGCACAATGAATAAGGTGAGCAGTACTAAGTAGTAGGGTGAAGTCCAATACAAATTGTGTTATCTAAGAGGCAGTTTCCTACTAAAGATGAGTAAAGTTGTTGTCTGGACAAAGGGAAATATTTTGAACTGTTCTCATAAAGTTGTGGTGGTGTAAGTAAAGCTGTAAAGCAGGGAGGTACTTTTTAAAGGTGGTGCACTAAAGCAGCAGCAGCATCTACTTCTAATGCATAGCACAGTATTTATCAAAACTGTCTTGCCTGTCTCATGGATCTCTGTGGAGGGAAATTATTTTTTTTATCCAGTCAATATATCTTTCAGTCAGTCGTGTATAGACTCCAGGCATGTCTCTTCTTCCACATCTTTTTCCAAAAGAAACAATCCCACTGTATTGGCCGGCACAGATTAATGGCCCACCTGAATCTCCCTAGAACACAAAACAGAATTAACTATCAATGTGTGTTCGTGGCTCTCCAGAGTAGCATGCAGTGCCACCTGCAGTGCGTAAGCATGTTTGGAAATGTTGCTTCTGAGCTGTTCCAACCTATGAAATGGATCAGTTGGCACACATCACTTCATGGGAGTTGGGTGAGGCATAAGAAGAGGTTGCTCTTCAAGCCTGAGGTTGTCTTTGATGTAAATGTTGTAGACCAGCACAGTGCTGGTCATAATTCTATTTCAAAAGTGGGTTGTTTTATTGTTGATATAAACTGATTCTCAGTTATTTAGCAATTACCCCTACTGGACTCTGCACAGAAGACATCAAAAGCAAGATCCAAACAGCACTTTTGAGTTACAGTACAGTTTGATTCTGTACTATTCAGATGTTGACATCTGGAAAGGATCAGATGATTCAGACCCTGAAAGTTGTTTTTCTCTGATAACTATAGGTGGTGCCTAAGGAGAGCACCCTAGGTAAAGAAATGCACCTAAAGTTAACTGAGATAATGCCAGACTCAAATTCCCATACTCTCGAACTTGTTGTGTACATTGATCTGAACTACTCAAAGTTGTAACACTTCTTTTTCACAGCAATAAAGTCTTTTACAAATGTGGTTAAAGTTATTGTGAATCTGATCAGCCTCATTAAGTGTGTAGCACTGCTTTGTTCCCAGTGAAAAGAGAAGCATTGTTAAAAGAACATCCCCTCCTGTTTGTAATTTTGCTTCTTACCTGGCAAGCATCACTCTTGAAAAATCTTTTTTTTCCTACAGCACACAACATGTTGCTGGTTATTTTTATGTGATTTCCATATTTGTTCTCACAGCTTTTCCTACCAACAATTTTAAGTGTTGCTTCCCGAAGATATTTTGATGGCTTTCCTGAAGATGTGACTCCCCAGCCAGCCACGCTGCACGTTGTGTCTGGTTTGATATCTTCACAAGAGTCAGGCAGAGGCAAAAGTTGCACGTATTTATTCAGCTTTGCAATACCATTCAGCTGGAAAAAAGAAGAAGAAAAATTACTTTCTCATACAGAAAGGAAGGAAAGTATAACGTAGTTTCAATTGGCATTTAGTCTCATTTTACCAATACTTTCCTTATAAATCACTTTTCAGTATTTAGGAACTGATCCTGAGCTTAACTGCCCCTTTGCAAATCCAAAAGAATTTCCCTGGTTGTCTGTATAACAATTCTCTATTTACAGCAGCAGTAGTGAGTTCAAGCCCAGCTTCCTGTTGATTACAGCAGTAAATTAAAAACCTGCATAGGAGTTAGGCTGTTGGATCTATGTCCTAATTTGAGAACCTAACTTTCCACTGAACTTCTGTGTCGAAATCAGACTCTGGTGCTTGACTGACACACAGAAAAGTCCCAAAGCATGGTCCAATGTACCCAGTAACACAGATGAAAACAAAAGCTATAACCAATTAGACATGACAACAGCGACATAATTGGGGAAAAATGAGGTCTTGAACTCTTCAGAGTGCCAAATTTTTGCTCTGAGAGATTCAAAAGGGCTTAAATGATCCAAACTTTCTGTGTTTTATTGACCTGAAAGATTCATCCCTTAAGTAGAGGCCAGTTTAAGCCTGTAAATGAAAACATAGCCAAATACTAACACATCTCCTCAGTGTGCTTTTAGGGCCTCACAGCTACTGAACAGACATTTTCTGTTTTACACACAATCACCGCACCATAATTCATTTCACAGGTGGTTATATGTGTTGCTGAATGCTTGTCAGTTAAGCGATTCTGGCTTTATACTTTTTAAAAAAGGCCCTCCAATAAATAACAAGTTTATCCAAAAAATACTTACAGTTTATCATGCCAGTGCTGGGGGCAATTTCCAAAGATGGGAAGTTTATCCCAAGACACTTAGTGCTCCATTAGAGCAGAACTGTAGAGAAGGGGGGTGAGCCCTGCTACTAATGCTATCCCTGCTCCTGTGTCAAACTCAGACAAAGGATTTTATGGTATCCATGTCATGCTGGAACAGAGTTGTAACTTGCAAGCTCTAGAAGTACTATGTCTAGCATACTAGAAGTAGAAGAAGTACTAGACGTACTAGTACTAAAAGTCTGGTACTTCTAGAAGTACTACTTCCTACCTAATACGTATTTTGGTGTTGTGTTCACAAATAACCTAGTGTTCCTGACAAGTTGCTGGTGGCCACAGAAGAAGCCAGTGAAATGAATCTGTCTGCCTTTGAAATGAAGCAGATGGAGAATGCTCACTAGCATCTGAGGGAAGGAGCTTCTCACACTTGGGCAGTGATTAAGTCGCTGGGGTCACAGATGTCTGTAAATGCTCCAGCTAGTTCCAGAAAGGGATGTTGCTGGTTTCCTCCCTGTGTCATTGAATGTCATACCACACTGGTGATACCATCTAAATATTAGAAATCAGGTTCAAGTCATCACTTCTTTTTTCATATAATACCACCAATTATTTCAGAAGTGTGGTAATAGTCATAATATACTGTACCTAGTTAATTATTTTAAATATACATATTGATCTTTCACATAAAACTATTTCTTCATTATCACAGGCATAACATTAAAGCATAGCCTGAATAAATATCCACCCAAGATTTCTTAGGCATCGTACTGAAGTCATGACGTTTCTAAGGGTATAGGCAAAGTCTTGTCTTTCTCAGGAACTTCCAATCGGCACTGAAACTGCTAATACTGGGAAGGCAGTCCTCCAGAACAATTTGACCATCACAGGTTTCTTGCATAGAGACTGCCCTCTCCCTATTCAAAACACCCACAGTTGCCTCCATGTCAATCTCAGTGCTAGAGTTCTCAGTGGAGGGACACCTGAGGCATGAGCCAGGCTGAGCAGGAGCTGGTACGCAGGAAATTCTTACAGCCCCGCCCACTTCAGCATCCAGGATAATGACGTTGGCAAGGATCTGTCCATGCTTCATGCTGCAGTGTCCTGAGCCTTCTTCACTGTGTGACCCCTCTGTGCCCCTAGACCTGAATTCATCTGTGTCTTGTATTATCCATACTTTTACTTTATGTGGTTACCCCAAATAAGTAACAGTGAGTTTCATCCCCATTTTTGCTTAGTCCAGTACAAGGTATCCCTCTGGGATACAGCTGTGACCCTGACTCCATTGCATGCAGCACTTCAGCAATGCCTTTGAAAAATTATTAAAAAATCTGGTTTGGGTTTTTGGAGGGATTGCTGTAGTGAGTGGGTTAAAGGGAGCTTACCTTGATTAGTACAACCTTACCTTGATTAGTACAACCAAAAGCAGGGTGTTCTGTGATATTGTTAAGCTATTTAAACAATGTACTCTTTGATATCAAAGAATAGCCAAAACAATGATCAGCAACATTCTTTTTATAATACTATAACAGTAATTAACACAATATCTTGAGAAGCATTATATCATTTTCCTTGGAAGACCTGCCAAACTGAGGATTAGGAAAGTAGTGCATAACCTTAAATATCTGCTGTTCTTTTTCAGCTATGGATGCCTGATGGGCTCCAAGAACAACTCTAACTTCTGATTTGTTTAATCTGTAATTTAAAGAAAGTACAGGGAGAGAAGGTCACTATTGGAACTGAACAACATCTCTCAAGATAATCAAAAGACATGTAACATAATACTCAAAAATTCATTTTACAACAACGTAATTAAAACATA
>NW_010511242.1:4866-36230 GCF_000687285.1 Phaethon lepturus
TCTATGTTTTGACATGAGCTCGTATTTTCCTCTACAAAGTAAAATTTCTTTACTGTAAATTAGTTTGGTGAAATAGTGGTGTGACAGCTGACCTTCAGGGATTTACAGTTTGTAATGAATTTCATTAAAAAACCTACTGGCATTTCAAGGAGAGTTCCTTGCACAAGGACTGCTGGTGCTGATGCCTTTAATTTTTGATGGTCTCCTTTGGACTTCTGACCTAATCCTGCAAAGGACTGAAACATGCCTGATCAATAGCATGTAGATTGTCTTGTTGACATCAGTGGGATGTCACTACACACATTGATACTCAATACTCATTCTGAGCTTTAGGTATACAGGTAAGTGCTCTGCTAAAGTGGACATTTTTAAAATTAATAAAAGTTTTGTCCTTAACTTCACTAAACACAGGATTCAGCCCATTAAGGAAGAAGGATGGGTGTTGCCTAACTCAAGACACCCCTACAGTGAATATTAAAAAGGGAGACTGCTAAAACCCAGAGGAGTTATATGTCCAGTTCCTGCTAATAAACAATAAGAGTTAAACAACTCATAATTCTCTCTCTCCTCCAAGCTCCCTGAGTATCATCAGAAATTTATTTATTAGAGTTTGTCTTTCTTCATTTTGCTCTGCTAAAATGAATGCAGCCCAGTAAGATGACATTGCCAGAAGACATACTGCTGCTTTCCTGTGCTTCATCTTCAGAACGCAACCTCACTATACACAGGACAACTTATTCAAGCCAGAACAAAGACTTTATCATTCCAAACAAAAAAAAAAAATTTTCTTCATTTCAGCTGCATGTCTCACTGAAAGATACAATTTGTTTACTTGTGTGTGAACGTTCACTTACGAAAATACCTGCAAAGGCAGTGCTGGACCCTAAAAAATTCTCTTTTTATCTACAAAGCACAATTACACAGTGAGAATGATATAAACAAAACTCCACCCTGGTACTCTTTCATGTATCATCCCCAACAGAGGTGTAATTGCTGGACTTGCAGAAAGCCCAGGCAATTGTCCACTGTGCGTACAGAGAAGCTTGGGGGGAAAAAGAAAACAACCAAAAAAAACCCCAGTGCAACCTCATCCGTGTCTCTGACAGGTTGTTTGCAGGCCATAAAGAAATTCATGTTGCCAGATTAATGCTATATTGTCTAAGACAAAAATTATTTCAGAAGTGATTATCACATGATATTCATTAGTTAGGAAGGCTTACATGCACTGCAATTGCACCTGCTAAGAATAGTCTAGACATAGCACATGGGTGGGTGGGCTTTGCATGGGCATCATCACACAGGACAGGAGAAGGAGACCAGATAGATGTTGTTTCACTTTGCCCCAGTGACAAAGTCTCAAAGTCAGCCCAAACCCATGTGCTTGCTAGAAAACCAAACCAGTGACCAGAGCTGTCCTCTTCACAGGACCAGAGACAACCAGTGCCCTTTCCACTGAATAGCTCCCAAATCTGAATTTTTATAACCATAACTAAGTGGATATCTCTAACCTGTTGACTGAAGAGTGAGAGACTCCAGCTCCCATCAAAAAATCCCTTAATTCCAAAGAGGAAGACTTGGCTTTTGTTTTGTAAATGTCCAAAACAGCACATGCTAGATGTGAATGTTTCTACCCTTACAAAAAACGCAACCAAACCTGATTCAGCTGAAGAAGTGTGGAAGTCCAATTCACTTAGCAAGAAGGAGCTGTGTCCACTATTTCAGACTAACTGACAGAAGAAGTCTGGCTGAGCTGCCCACACTGAGTTTGAGGAGGTCAGGTTCGCACAAGTTTATTGTAATTTGCTTTTAGTTACTCAAAGTACAGAACAAAAAATGGAGAACTAAAATTTATTATTTGGAGAATATTTTAGCAAAAACACGGGCATTTTACTTCCTAAGGTGAACAGTAGATGTCCTCCTTACCCTAAGCCAGCTGTTCAACAGCTATGCCAGCCTTGGGGTAGCCCACCTGGGAAATGGATGCTTGTGCTCACACTTGACTTGTCAAAAGGACAAGGCTCCTTGTCATAGTCATAACTAACATTCCATTTTTGTGAGCCCAAATCAATTAAAATGGGAGGAATAGTGTTTTCATCTAATTCAACTTCATCTCTTGGGGTGTTTTGATGCTTAGTCTCAGGCACACTGGTAAGACTTGTTTAAAGCACTTTGGAATATATCCCTGTCTCTAAGATATTGCTGTTTCAGATGCATAAATAATGAATTGGGTCTTTTATCAGCACAGTCTGCATCCTGCAACATCGGCAGCATCAGACTAATGAAGGTAACTGTACACAATGCAGATCTGCAGATCAGTAGTTTACAAAACAACACAGAATGACAAGTTCTTAGATCAATTTAACTGAGACACCTGCAGCTTTTAGCAGTTCTTAAGACATCAGTAACCATTTTTCTTTATTTACAGGCTGGCATGCCATGCCCCACCACAATGAAGTGTTAAAATTGCCCCCGTGTAAGATACTTACTCACAATGCGCTGCTGTCAAAACCCATTGCTTTTCCACAAGAGCTCCTCCACATACAGTGATGTTCTTTGTCTGGATAGCAGCCATACAAGGCCAGGAATGAGGACGCACGACGTGTCCTCCGATAATGTCCGTGCAGCCATCTGAAATGCAACAGAAGTGCAATGTTACATGTTACCCAGAGGAAGTGGAAATTTGGATATTTTTATCCTTAGAGGGGTACTTCCATCTCGGGGGTAGGATAACAGCAACTAGAGAGAATAGGAGAGCTAACAGGTGTCTTGTCATAGCTGCTGCTATTAACTGGACATTGTAAATTACCACACAGTCTTTTCTATTTAAATGTCCCCTACAGGAAATGGTGGTTGAAACGTTTTATGAGTAGCTCCGTCTCTTGAAGTTTCCCTTTACATCATTAATATTGTGTTATTTTAACTGCAGCTTGGTTTCTTTATGTTCTTTCTTCAGGTTTCTTTAAAACCTGCCTATTTCTTGAATGCCCAATGTGTGTCAATTCGTTCAAGTCTTACAGGAACTCCAGCAGCCCTTCACCACAGGTATTATATTAGAAAATAGAACATAAGAAAATTCCTGAGCACTACATGGGTTGAATGCATAATAAAACCTAAGTGTCTCAGAGAATTCAATGTGCTTTTGACTTTAAAGAAAAAAAAGGAAATATGGGAGAAGAATTAAACTGGTCATCTTCAAGCAAGTAAACAGATGGGAGAATGAATACAAGGACCACCTGAAAAGGCTTCACCAAACACCAGTGAGGCGGAAGACTCAGGGCATGTAGAATACAAAGGTCATTCCCAAACTGTGGACCAAGATACAGCAGCAGCCAGCAAATGCTCTGCAGAATTATACTGCCCAGGTAATATTTTCAGGTGAAAGACTGAAAAAGATTCATACATGAAGTTTATGAGAGCCACTGAGAATTGGCAGGCATCTGTTGTCTGGTAAGTTTGGGAAGACCTGACACAAAAAACAAGCTACACACATGGAGGGCATAGCAATTTGTATTTTTTTAGCAATAATTTTTGTGGGTGCAGGATTCAGATGCAGAAAACCCTAAAGTGTGCACGGGTCAAATGCAAACAAAATCTTGTCAGTGTTCACAAGGAAAAGATAAAAAGACACAGTGGTGGGAGACACATTTGTGTATTTCAAACCGCTGTGTCTGCACCCATGTTTTGCATGCCTTGCTGGTAAACCACTACAAAAAAACAGCATGCCCTTGTGTGAAGAATTTTAAAAGCCTACTATGATCTTAAGTACCTTTAGAAAGAATGAGAAATGTAACTTGCTCAATATAGCTAGCTCTCATTTTTATTCAAGAGTTAGAGAACAGCAGCTCTCCAGATTGTTGAATGAGATTATAGCAGTGAAATGCTTATTTCTGTGGCACAGAATCTTACTAGCTTTAACCCGTTTTGAAAACATGTATGTGATGCAACGTAATGTAACACTTTTCATATTTCAGAATACTCTTCCAAAGCTCTTTTAAAAGAAAACACTTGACTGTTAGAATTCATCAGCTCAAAGAGCCAGCTCTAGTTACCCCCAAATCACTCTCCGTCCTCCAGCTCATCCTGGGATTATTCACCCACTGGACATTATCTCTGCAAAGAGGGTCCTAAAGGCATAATTCTGTTCAAGTCCTTTATGGCCACTAAGTGGCTAGCTTAGAAAGCAGCGTAAGAGACAAAATGGGCAACATGCCTACGTTCTGACAAGGCAGGAGAAGGCTTGTGTTTCCATAGCACAAGTACCTTCAACTTGATAAAAGTAACGCTGATTTGCTACAAGGCTTTGAGGAATCTCTGAGTTAACTACATCTACTTGTATTTCTGTGCTACTAAATTTTTCTTTGATACCATGCAGTAAGTAGGTGAAAGAGAAGCTGAACAAATAGCTGAGCTAGAAAAGACAACAGGTTAATATAGTGAGACAATGGTATTAGAGAAAAAAGTAAAATAGGCATCCCCAGCATTTGCCCTGCCCCTTCCCCAGTGAGTGCCTGGGAGTGTGTCCCCCAACCATTGAGGGACGTGTCCAGGCAAACACTGGAGTGGAGGTGGGGATGGGGCAGCTCAGGGACGAGGCAAGAGCAGGCACCCCAGCTCTGCCTCCCCGTGCTCCTGGCAGCTGCCCACCCTGCACCACTCTCCTGCCCTCCCCTACCCAGCCCCCGGCAGCCGAGCGAAGATGCTGTCTGACCTCGGGCACCCAGCAGCTCTGAAGATTTAGAGCTGCAGCTTACATTGGTCTCCTGAACTGGCCTCCTAAAATCGCACCTGATGTTCACCTCTATCACCACAGAAAGCAGCATGAAGGAAAAAGAAGCATAGTCACCGAGGACGCGAAATGATCAAAACAACTGAGTATGAGATAAGGGACAGAAGCACTCGACACAGTATGGAACAGAGCTGATGGTGATCCACTGACCCACAGGCTTAATGCCCGTGGGAAATGCCCTCAAAGGCAAAGGCTAGAAATAGAAGTTGGGTAGACTCATTGCTCTTTTACTTCGGCAGTGGTTTCTGCTGAGACAGTGGATATGCCTTGTGGGCACGGCAGGGGAAAGGATGGAGCACTTTGCTTCCATATGTCAATCCTCTTGAGAACCAATTGCTTATGCAACAGAGGAGCTAATAAAAGAATTTGACAACGCACTCAAAGAAGGAAGTTTTGCTTTGACATTTCCCTTTACATGCAAAATGCCAATAAAACCCTAACTTGACCTTAAATTAAATTAAAGCCATAACCAAAGGAGCCCAGCCAACTTGTTGCACACCCTAAAACTTGATGTCATTTTTTCAGCCTCACCTACTCAATTATAAGCTGAAGGGGATGCTCTGGCAAAAGCATTTGGGTACAAAACTAGAGGCTGATTATGTGTATGTCAATCTGATCCTTAATACCTGTGCAATCAGTCTTAGGACTATATGATAGTCAGAGCTGTTTCTCAGGAGGAGCTTGCGCAGAAAGCTATCAGTTGTTATTAAACAGTATTAGACTGCATATTCCTAATTCTAATTATCAATGTAATTGGAACCTCACAGGATTAGAGGGTATTTTTTAAAAGGCATAGCTATGCTAATACCTATGGAGTGTTATATATTTATATTATAGAGAAGAGAAAAAATAGAGAAGAAAATATCTTTAGAAGTAAGAGAAAAATATCTTTAGAAGTAAGCAGAATTTAGAAGTAAATAGGAGGGCATTTACATATTGAAAAAATACAAACAGGCTATAGAAGATTTGGTTTTAGATGGGAAGCATAGATTTATCTCAGTTGCCTGGAAAACATCTGGGAACATTTGCTAATGTCTTATTCTGTGTCTCCCAAATAGGTTTTTCATGAAAATAGATCAGGTAAGCATAGGATGATACATACCAAAACACTTTTCACAAGACATGGCACGTCATATAGGAATATCCAAGGATGAATCATTGTAGTACTATGAGTTTAAGCAGGTCTGTGTCCAGGATTTTTTGTTCACAAATGCTCATCCTGATCATCTCTGTGCATAGTCCAGAGAGGAAACAGCTTCAATATGGCAAGACCTCTAACTAAAATGTCATAAAATCAAACTTTGGAAAATATTTTTAAGTGGTAAATGAAATTTATGTAAATGAACAACACCTATTATACCTGGTGACACTGTGTTCAGGAGAACATTGGAAAAAAAAGAACGCCAGTGCTACGAACGGCTGATAGTTATGAAGAGAAAAATGAAAGAAAATTAAAAGCTTGGTGTGGTTTTGCAGTGCATGGAGCCGACACCATGTCACATAGGTGACAGTGTCTCTGATGAACCACAGCAGTGACAAAGACCACTGCTATCTCTAAAAATAACTCCACATCTGCCTTCTTCAGAGAAATCACCAACAACTACCTTCTGTCCCAAAAGGGAGGGAAAATTTGAGCCAGCTGTCTGTCCAAGGTCTTCTACAGGTAAAACTCACATGAGGCTGGGCCAACTGAGCTCAAAGATGTGACACAGTCAGAATACAGAATCTTTCTGCAGGCTGACTGTAGTGGGGCTCAAGTCTTCAAGACACCTTCCAGGCTGTGTGGTACTGACACTTGACTGAATGTATATCTAGTTAGTTAACAGAATATTTGATATTCCAAATTATTTAATATTGATGGAAGTTATTTCTATTATTTGGGTATATATTTGGAAGTGAGGAACTGTGCCTTTACAAGGCTCTACAGTTTTCAGGACTCAATTCGTTGCCTAAAACTAGGCATTTAGCAACATTTGAGATACCCTGGGTTTCCCCAGGCACAGGGCTGGAAAATCTGACATAGCATCTACAGAAGACCCATGGCCTTCTGCACCAGGAAGCAGATCTAAGACACCTTAAGACACTTTAAATGGCATTATAGCCTTAGCTCTAGGCCACTAAACCACACTCAGTGCTATATTGATGCTCATGCACTGCAAAGCTAGTGAGGTAGGATCAGACAGTGAAAAGAGCAAACATCAGATTCCTTGGCCCTGAGGGGCTCCTGAACAGCACAGATAACTCTCTAAGGGGGAATGGGCTGGGATTCATCTCTGACCTGGAGGCCACCTGGGGTGTCTAGAATGAAACTATTCATCTTCATGTGGGCAATTGAATGAAACCTAAATTTATACAAGATGAGTCCCACTGTGCAACTGGACATGGAGTGGCTTGCAAGGTGTCACCCCAGTATCCATATATTAGCTCTCTGCAAATGCTACAGAGAGAACATGTCTTCTCACCACAACAAATGATGCAATTTCTCACTAACAACTCTGCTGTAAGCTACATTGTTGCAGAGTTTTTTTGCTTTTGTCACAGTTACAGATGTCAAATATCCTTAAGAGGAAAAACAAAACCCACATCCTTTTCATTTAGGTATATATATTAAACAGTGAATAGGGGGGGAATACCAGACAGAAGTCATGGGAGCTTTCCTCACTTTGTCCGCCTCTGCTGCTGTCATTCTCCTGGTAATTCATGGAGGTAAGTGCCCAGTTCAATCCTTTTGATGGTAAATGCTGACATACAGAGTACCAGTTAAGCCAACATGTATTAATGTAAGGGAAGTAGTCACAATTATTATTTGAGTTCTTATTATTAGCTCTCTACCACTGTCTGCATATGTTTGATCTTCCATAGAAACAAAATAATTTCTGAATGGGTAGTATTAATTAAAGCTGCACAGAGGACAGGCTATTTGGAGGAGTTCAGAGGAGTTAACATAATGGTTATCTGACCTTTCTCACGAGAGGCATACACACACCTTAATCTCTTGATTTTCTGTTTTTCCTGAAAAACAGGTTCATGTAATGTGACTTACACTTTATAGTGAAGTTTACAGAGAACTGCATAAGTCACATATTGTACATTTATCATGTGGCAGATCTGAGGTTGTTACTCACAATGAAAGATAAGAAATTAACCATAGCAGTGAACTTCAGGAAAAGAAATGTCTGCAAAAGCAATAATACTTAGGTATTTTTCTTGTCAAAGCTCACCCCACTGATCTAATTTTGGTCCCACTGAAACATACGGAAGTAGTACTGCTAAGCAATTTTAAAAGTCTACCTTGAAGACCAGCATTGTGACATACGTACATATTCATGTGTCTGTATACTTTGTTATTACGTTAACTGCTTTTTCTAAGAGACTTTGAGTGTCTTACAGTATCTGTTGCCCAGATGTGTGTATTGTGCCTTATTTTTATTTTTAGGTTTGTGTGTGGATATCATTGGAGGAAATGAAGTAGCACCACACTCGAGACCATTTATGGCCATAATCAACAGAGCAAATGGAAAACCTATCTGTGGAGGAGCTTTGATCAAGGAAAACTGGGTGTTAACAGCTGCCCACTGTAATGTGTAAGTTCTTAACTCTGATTCAGAGATTGTCTTTAGTGAGTATCTGGTGCCTCTGTTCAAGAATGAAAGTTAATATCCCTGGCCATTTTGTGCATTTAGCATGTCCGTGATCATGTTCTGATTACCATGTTTTATAATTTCTGTTGACAAATGCAGTTCAGCAAGTAAAAAATAATATAACAAGGTATACTGATCTTCATTGTTTCTGAAGATATTTTACAAGCTTCTAGCTGCATGCAAGCACAGAATAGCAATATGTAGTGAATTTGGGGGGGGAAAGGTTTATCCCTGTTTTCTCAGTCAAACAGTGCACCCAGCCAGAGGACTGCCCAGTCTAAACAGCTGCTCAGAAAACAGAAATAAATTCTTCTCATTTTATTCTGTAAAAGATATGCAGTTCACAACAGAAAGAGACAGCATGCAGTTATACAGAGGCAAAAATCCTTCAGACAGAGGACAGGAGACACTGAGAGATCTCTGCTCTACTGCATATGTTGGTCTGTCAGCCAACCTTTCTTCTTCCTGTCCAACTCAAGATGCAAATGGCTGTTTGGCCCCACAGAGTCCCTCAGTGAGGCAAGATGTGAGGTTTAAATGATACGTCCTACCCCTTGCCTTCGCAGGGAGGACTGGAGCTGCTGCTGAGACAGACCTCACATAGGTTCTGTCAATGGCCTCCCCTGGACCAGTGAATCACTGGACTCTGGAGACATCAGAGAAATGTATCCATCTCTCCTGTCCCTGTCCAAACTGGGAGATACATGGGACCTACTACAAAGAGAGCATAGGGCCCAAAAGCTGTTGTATTAATGTAAGGTAAAGAGTGTTTCCAAATGAAACTGCATTTAAAAGAAAATACAATAAATAATTAACCTAATGATGCTCAGTCAACAGTCAGATAGCTCTTAATAGCTGAAGAAAAGGAGCAAGCAATTCCTCGGGGTTATGCTTGTGGCAGTAAGTTGCAAATGAAGGCCAACCTACACATCTTCTCAAAGGATACTCTCTCATTCAGCTGTAATGTACATTGTTCTCCCACAAACAGCTACACCCATGCTCTTATACAAAGATCTGTTTGGACTGCTTGATCACGGAGTGCTAGACTCCTGGTTTCTCTTCTTTTCAGAGAGCCCCAGCAGGCACAACTGTCACCACTTCAGTAGCTAGTAAGTATATGAAGTTGCAGAACAAGTTAGAGAAAGAGAATGAACTATGTCTCACATGGATTCAGAAAATGCTGTTGAAATGGTGTTAGAGCAAAGCAATGGTACAATTCAGTCCAGTTGTGATGATGTCTGAACTAACAGTGCTGTAAGCTACTCTGCAATATTGTCGGCACAAATTGCAGAGGGCACAGTTGGTGACACTGCTACCAACAGCAAAGCTGATGCCTCCACCCCTCATTCAGTTCTCAAAGGGAAACAGTGGAGGTAGGTTCAGAGTCAAGTACCTGAAGCCTGTCAGTACTCCTGGGAAGCTGAAAATAGGATAGCATGAATTTTCATTCACTGAGACAATTTTTTGTAACTACTTGCAAAAACAGGCTAATCTTTTATATTTTTCTAAATTAGTGTTGCTTTTCATGCACGAGAAAAGAGACTCTGTAGCAGCCGGACTTTATCACACCACATCTAACAGCAGAGAATTATGGAGTTACAGCAAGTAAATCCCACTAACCATGTTGTCTCTCTTCTCAGGGAAGGAGGCAAAGTTATTCTTGGAGCTCATTCACTGAAAGCAAGAGAAAGAGAAAAACAGTTTTTTCAGATTGCAAAACAAATTCGCTATCCATGCTACTGTTCCAGTTGTAAGGAAAACGACATTATGCTGCTGCAGGTATAGACTTACACATCACTCACGGAATATGCATCTCCTACAATGCACCAGTTTCTTCCTTCTTCAAAGGGAGATAAGTCAAAGGAGTTTCCTGGTGACTTCTTTTCTGGGGTGATATAGTCTAGTCTGCTAATCCAGCAGACCAAGGAACTGGGGATGCACTGGGAACTAAGGCAATCAACAATTCCTGTAATGCATGACAATGCTAGAAGTAGAAAAATTCTGGAGCTTGAACAAAATATTTTGATTTCTAGCTTTTCAGTAAAAGAATAAAGATTGTCCACAGAAAGAAGTGTATTTCACACGTAGAAATAATTTTGTTAAAAACCCTAATGTTCTTTTTGAAAACCAGTTATAATTGAAAATTACTGACTTCTCTGATTCTCAATTTTGCCAGCTTCAATGATTACTGTTATTTTGTCCTCCCAATGGTCTGAGAGCTAGAGAAGTAAAATAGGGTATTTTTAGAGCTAAAATTTCAGCAGAAGTTAAATGGGTTTTCATACGACAAATACTCCTTTTCCTCATTCTTAACATTGATTACATAAATGCTGTCACAAAGAACTGAGGCATCTCAAAAAGTGGTTGCAGTAATCCCCCAATAACTATTTTCCATATCTTCTGCAGCTTCAGAAGAGAGCAAGACTTAATAAAGCTGTGCAACTCATTCCCCTGCCTACCTCAGATGATGATCCCAAACCAGGAACAACTTGCACAGTAGCAGGATGGGGACAAACTCACAGTCACCTGAGAAAGTTTTCTGATACCCTGAGGGAAGTCAATATCACTGTCATCAGTAGGCAAATCTGCAACGACAACAAGCATTATAAAAACAACCCTGTTATAACAGACAACATGATATGTGCAGGGGTTAGGAATGGACGAAAGGACTCATGTTCTGTAAGTATATTTACTGTTTATATCCACATTGATTATATTAAAAATAAAATATACAGTACTGGCTTTTACATACTTATAATTTCAGCCTCTCTTCAGTTCAATTAAGAATTTTATTAAAAATTAGTGAATTTACCAAGACTTGTTCTTGAAAACTTCTCTGATGTCAGAAGGCTTTGAAACAGGTTTTGCTGATACAAACCATTTTGACTGGGCCCCAAGTCAAATGCAGAACTGTGTAAGAACTACCATGTTTTAAAAGATTTAAATATTGAATTAACAAAGTTACAAAAAAGTACCAATTTCTAGAGACTTTCTGCTTTTCAAGAGGAAGGTTTCCAGGTTTTTTGTTTAATATTTAAAACTACTAACTTTTCCTTAGCATTGAGCTAGATTCATTCCCCATTACTCACACTTGCAAGATTAGATTGAAGCCTTTTTTTCTTTTTTGGTAATGAAAATCTTACCTTCCAAGAAGGAAAAAAAGATATCCACAATAATACTGTCTACATTTTTATTTCCTCCATGCAACTGGTACAAATTTTATTTAAAAGAAGCATTTTTTAGCTTTTGTAAATTTGAATGACAATTTAAAAAAAATTCCCTACCTCCAGGGGGATTCTGGTGGACCTTTAAGATGCAATAATGTGATGAGAGGCATCACTGCTTTTGGGAAGACGAACAAGTGTGGTAGTGTTGATGGCCCTGGTGTCTACACTCGACTCACAAAGCAATACCTTCAGTGGATAAGGAAAACCATCGGGGGAGCCTGATAGATTGGGTTTTGACCAAGTGATTTCCTACTTTGTACCTGTGTAACAGTATCTAGTTTTGAAATAGTCTTTTAAAAATAGCTTAATTATACTGGTAAAAGAGGTATTCCCATAATGATTTTTAGCAGCTTGATGTCCTTATAGATGAAAATATACATGTTTGTTTCCAGGGCAGATGTGATCTTAATGGGGCCAGAACACAGTGCTCTGCTACAACAGCATTTGTAGCTTATACTGTCAGCCATGGAGTCATTCAATGGGTTTTTGTGATGCAGGCTTCCAACATTCTTGCGTTGCACATTCAGGCTGAGCTCTACATGGATGAGTATTTCTGACCAAGAATCTAATCCAGCTGTTGGTGTCCTCACTGCATGCTGAGTATACATGGCACTCCTCTGCATCTGGACTTCTGCAAATAACCCTGAAAGTTAGTGAGATGCTAGGTAAAACTCCAGACATCTAAAAAACTTGGTAGTTTCTCTACAGCAGAGCTCCTGATTTCACAGGTATAGGGAACTACTAAGGTTCAGGAAATCAAATTTCAGCAACTGAATTTGGTTGTGGGTCATAATAAGTGGGCATTTCCTGTCTTGTATTTGAAACCTCTAGATTTCATCCCTTTATGTACTTTGCATTTAATAAAAAATGGCCATAAAAATCTACTGCCTGCAGCTGTCAATTTATGTGGAAAGCTCCTTCTGTTGCAGTACTGACAGTCTGTGTACATGAAGCTTTGGATGTGCAGTATGTTTGCAGAATGTACCAAGTTCAGCAACATTTCAGTTAAAAAATCAACTGAAAACCCATCCTCCAGAGAAATGACAGAATGTGTCTCAGCTGGAGTATCAGTATGGTAAAGGGTTCATAACATAAAACTATCTTAATGACACCACTGCTGCTGTTTCAGATATGCGGTGAAATTTTTAAGTGCTTCAACAACCACGTGTCAAACAGCAAACAGACCTATGGTGAAAAATGCTCCTGCCCATCTCTGTATAAATAGTCTCCGGCACTTTCAATGCCACAAACATCTCAAAAAGGACTCGGTTTTATTTTGTGTTTCTTTAGTAGTTTTTTACTTGGAAGTAGGCATTAGCTAGGAGAAAGCAGAGGACATTCAAATCATAGAGTAATCTTGTACTGATTTTAATTTAAAAAATGATTGCTCAGTTCATCATGAGCAATTAAACATCACTTATAAACACAACATGGGAAAATACAGACTAAAACTTTTTTACACAACTGCCTTCACCTGATCTTGCTGAGAAGAAACAGTAGTTTTGTGACAGAGGAATAATGAAGGGTGAAGGAAGGAGGCCTGAACTACAGGGATCTTTACTGAAAGATAAATTCATCTGAACATCTTCTTATGTTTTCTGTCCATTACAAACATTACACAGCCAGAACTTTTCACATTCCTTATTCTTATTCGTAAAATGTTTGTTCTGACTCTTGGGCTGAACAAACAAGCACACAAACACAGGAGCACAGCAGGAGCAGAGAATTCGCAGCCAATTAAGATTGCATCAGTGAAACTGAGAGGAGAATTTGGCCCACTGACTAGTATTAACACCCAAAGTGGTGACTTTGTTTCTGTCTTTAAACACATAAGAAATAAGTAAGACAGGTCCAGACTTCTTCTGGTTTTGCAAACTACCAAACCTTTGCTTAGGAAAGAACTGATTCTAAAAACCTTCAGAAAACAAAAGTATCCTAATCAATCTAATCTAGTGAAAAATCTGTAGCTTATATTCAAGACAACTGATAACCTAGTGCTATTTCACTCTTCCCATACATTAGTCTTACTTCATTTCTTTCCTCTTTGGCCATTTTTTCACTGTCCCTCTTTCAACCTGCAATGGTATTTTTTTTAATGTGACTGATTCCTCTTTGGTCTCCTTCTTCCTTTTCCCTGGAAGTCACAGGCAGCATCCTTGTCAGTGGAAAATCCCATTCCAAGTCCATCATTCAGTAGTTCTGACCCAGGTGGGGTCTGAAGGAAGGAGAGGTTCTGACCAAGAAGTTTACAATGTATGAAGAAATGTGCAAGAAAAAATGTGCACCCTTCCTCCTCTAGCTTGAAATTTAGGATCTACCCCAAAACACTTTAAAAACTTCTTTCTTTGCATGAGTCTTACTTAGTGAATTGTGCAAAATGACCTAGTGGAACTGAATTTACTTGGTAAACAAAATATTCAAGCCTCTGTTACCACTACCAGTAGTGGAAACCTGAGGAAAAAAGCAGAAGCAACGAGATGAAACTAAGTTTTCATCTAGACTGGGACTTTCTCTGATCAAGAGACATGAACCATCAAGAGCGAGGAAGCCCACACAAGTTTATGTACTAGCCAAGAAAAATGTTATAATAATTCAATGTCATTTTGACATCTAGAATGTAACAATTTCTTCTCCCTGTTGGGTATATGAGATAACTGGGAGAAATTAAGAGGTATAAACTGCATTACACAAATTAATGCAACATTTATGTAGGTAGCATCAGCAAGTCAGATCATATAGTGGTTGGACAACAGAGGTCTGTCTGCTAAAGACTATTTAGTGCACTTAAGTGTGGAAACAAAAGGATTCCCTTGCCCGAGTTTCTTTAATCCATTTCACTGCATTACAGAAAATCACTTTGTCATATTGGTATAGCTGGGAAGACACATGCCCCGTATGGGCAATGACGTTTTAGCTCTTGTAAAAGTGATTTTTGTCCTGAAGTTTTGGATTCCATGTGTTGTACAGTGCTTGACCTTGGACAGGACTGTGGGGATGACAGCCTGAGTTTAGGCAACTTAGTTTTTACTTAACCTTCTGTGCCACCTGCGGGAGACTCAGACTTTAGCACATAGAGACCTCAGGTGCAGAACAAGCTGCCCTCTTAGAAATGGGTACTGATTTCTGTCTCAGCCTGGGCCTGAATTATATACCAGGCATGTAACAGGCAGTGAGCTAAAAATATGGCATATTCTACAGGGAGGAAGTCAGAATTTCACATTTTGCCCAAGACTTCATACGTTAAGGCCATTGCACTGGCAGAATGAAGCAGCTCTGCAAGAACAACAATCTACTTTCAGCAACTGCTTGCAAGTATTCAACAACATTACCTGCAAAAGAGTAGTGAAGCAGAATCATGCTGCCTACTCAAGTCCTCAAATTCCTATCACGGAAAGATAGATATTTGCCATATGAAAGAAACTGACAGTAAAGGAGCCTATCTATAAAACAAGCACATCCAGAAAAGGCACTCTATATGTTTAATTTCACTCCAGACTAGTCCCAGTCTGGAATTTAAGTGCATGCTTAAATGCTTTCTCAGACACAATCACAGAATAGAGCTACAAGTCAGATCTACAAGATTCTCACATATTTATGGGACGTTGCTTAGTTCTACTGAAATCAGTGACTTCTCTGATTGTTTTAGATATTATGTTAAAATACTTCGGGGGCAATACAGCTTGACCATTCAATAATGAACAAGCATAATTAAGAAATGAGCACTTCTCAGTCTGAAAGAAAAGTATTTTCTTATTTTAACAGCTGAGCATCCAACAAAATACACTTAGCTTCAATATTGACCAGCTCTTTCCCCACCACAGCCCCCCACCCTGTGTTATATACATCTCTTCCCATATTTGGCAAACCAATAGCATTTAGGTACCATCAAAGGAAAGAGAGAGAATTTCTGGGAGAATCCAAAAAATGCATGAGTAAAGAGACTAACTCCACTGCTTTTCTCCCATTCAAAAGAGAAAAAAATGAGTTTTTAACATTTTAAAAAGCTTTTACATTGTTTAAAATACTATTTTGAATATTTAAATCAGACTCTAAATGTTTGATGAAACCTGCTGCAACAACAAGCATGCTCATATGAGAAGAGAGGCACAGCCTAAGTTATTTCCCATTCTTAGGCCTAAGTTTCTTGGTAGTTATGTCTTAACCGATAACCAACATTCCAATTTTCTAACCTGTTTTGCAGACCACACAAGATGATGTCAGAAACAAGCAGTTTAGCAGCAAGTTTATTGTAAATTAACATCTTACTAGGTAAAAAAGATGAGTGGTCTCAACTTTCCACACCTAAAGTTAGCAACCACGTGATTTATGAACAGCAGAAGATGAGGTTTTAAAAACGATGAGAACTAAAGACATGACAGTTCACACAGTTTCACATTCATTTCCAGAGACACTTGTGCCCCTGTTAACTTTGCCCACCTCTTTTCATGCATTTGATCACAGCTATATTTTCCATGGGCTGATACTGTTCTACTCCTCTAATCTCCCATTCTTCCCCAGCTACAGGAAATACTCTAAATAAATTCCCAGCATAAAAAAAAAAAAAAGGTAATTCAAACAATATGCATTTCTGAGCTCACAGGGCTTTTAATATACAAATGCAAGAGTGAATCCTCACCCCCTGCCTCTCTTCATTCTTAATAATGAAAGCAAAGCTCCGAAGGTGTCTGTGGATAGAACACGTTTTGAATAGCACTACTGAGTTGCATCTGAATAGCACCTTAAGATCAACCCTGACATCCTCACTTAGCTGTTGACAGTGTACAAGTCTTACACAAGCAAACTCATGTTAAAGTCCAAGAGATCTGGTCCTTGTGAGCACTAAATAAAATTCATAACAGGGTGACAGCTGCCAGGTTTGCTGACACCCAGAATTAAACTTGTACCCTTAAGGAATGAATGAACTAACTGTTGTGTTTGATCCAAACAGCATGCTTCTTTGACTATGTCCATCTGGCTTATTAACCAGCTGATTACATAATTATGCATAATAACAGAATTATTATGCAATTATTTATCTTTTCAATTCTTGTCAAACACAGTAGGTGGCTTTAAGGAAAGAAAACAAAATCCAATAAAGACAGTTTTCTAATTAAGCTAGTTATGATTACCACTACAAAAACAATAAAGAATTCACAAGAAACCATTTCTATTTAGTTACAGTTGTATATTTAACCTAGGTCTCTAGAAATATTTAGACAGATTCTGCACCACTATGTATGTGATATATAGAACAATACAGTCCCCTAGACAGGTCTCTGCTGATCCTAGCCTTTGAATGATTCAAGGCAATTTACACAAATTGGCATGTGATTCCCAGTGGGGACACTAAGATGATGTAAAATTACTTACAAGAATCATAGCTAAATGCAGGGCCTAAGACTTTATGCTGGCACTTGACACAAGGTGGATTCCATTCATGCTTGCTACTTTAATGAAAATAAATATGGTGTTATTCTTCGGAGTTAGAATATTTTTCCTCTAGGGAAAGTAAGACAAGCTACTAATACTTCACATGATGGACTGATGGGGAAAATTGCTTTCTCTTGAAAAAATTGTACTATCTTTTGCCATGTTTCCACTGGAAGGAACACACATATTTTGAATTATTGAATGGCCTAAGCACATTTGATCACTTGCTTTCAAGGAAAAGAAGTCACAAGAATGAGCTCAGATAACCATTAGAAAAAGCCTTGCTGCTGTGCTTGTTCTCCCCAGACTCATGGCATTTCCACAGACAAGCTATCCCATCGGCTGCAACAGAAAAAAGCCTGCTCTGATGTGGACTCAGGGCTATATGCAGGACTCTCCCTTTGTGACCTGTAAAATAAAATATGTACAAAAAATTAAAAGATACATCACAATTCTGTACCAGTAATGCACTTTCACCATCCCCACCCACAGCACAGCTTGTTCCACTTTTACTCCAGCAGCTCAAAATGCTGCATAGGATGTGGGGAGCTAGCATTATCTATAGAATATTTTCTCATTAAGAAGAGCTGAAGGTAGTATTTTCTTATTAAGGACCAGGCTTTAACTGCCAGGACTGCACCACATTGAGAAGACACCTCTGTCAAAGGAGAACGTTGAACCTGAACTCTTGTTTCTCTGCTGCATTTACAACATCAGTCCCATCCATGTTTGGTAATGTGTCTCACTGCTGAGCTCTCCCATCTGTCTGTGCACGCCTTGCAGACAGTTTGCAGCTGATCCAACAACCAAGAGACAGTGTCTCCAGCTGCTCAGCTATTACTGTTAAGGAGATCTTTTAACAGTGATTCCACTGAAAAATTTATTGGAATTGTATACTGAGTTTGTGGTTGTAGTAAACTTTGGGAGCCAGACACTGAAGCCCAGAAGCTACCCACTGTGTCTAGCAGCACAAACAACATACAAAACTCATTAATCTGGTTATGTCTCCCTCAGTAGAAACAACTGAATTTGAACTGAAGGCAGAAAGGGTCTGTTATTAAACTGAAATTGTTGAGATTTGTATTTGCCTCTGCTCTCCTGTATCACCTAGCACAATGTCAGTGCTACACAAATCCATGATGTTTCTAGGCACACAGGGTCATAAAAAGCCTTCTTACTCTAAGTTACTGGCCATTAGCTTCTCTGGTTGGATGAGTTAGTGAAAATTCTGAGACATAGTGTATCTATCTCATCTAAAACAGACCAGATGAACCACATCCTAAAAGGATGTGTGAAGGTATGAAGAAAGGCTTGAGTGACCAATTCGAATGAATGTAGGTTACCTACGTCCTCCCATCATCTGTACCTAAGTTCTCAGTGAACACAGTGGAGATAGCCCTTCTCTACCTCAAAATAAGTTCACAAGGGTAAACATGGGAGGAACTGTAAAGCCCTCTGAAACTGTGGTACTTATCACAATGGTACCTGATGAAGATCCCTAGGACTGCTGTAGATGGACAGTCTGCCCTAACTTTGTGAAGCTGCTACAATGGCTTTCGGGAGCCACTGTGACTAAAAGCATTATCTGCTGTCCTGGTGCTGAGTAACATGTGTCCCACTTAAACTTGGTGACTAGAATTCTGATACCACCACTAAATCATTTCAGCAGAGATTCATTTTCAGGCTTTGCTCCTTTTTAAGTTATTGAAGTGTACATGATCTTTGTCAATATTTAAGACCATGAGTTTACAGTTTAGCGAATTCTTCACACAGTCTCCATTCAGTGTCTGTATCAATGTTGAAGGAAGAGCTGTAGTCTTTGGAGGCATCAAAAACTACCCACAACACTGACTGAAATCTGATTAATAGTTTCAGTCAAAAGGACATGAAGGGGGATAGGGAGAAATCAGAAAAGTTAAAATTATCAATATGTGTATTCTGAGTGGAGAGGGCTAGGGTTTTATTTCATTGTTTCAAGATCACATTCAGATACTTTTAAAAGCAATTACGTATTTTGTTTGCTTGTACGTTTTCTTTGATCTACAACAACTTTTCTAAAGGGAAGGAATTTACATTCAAAATTAATCTTTTTTTTCTAGTAAATTACTTTAATAGTTCTATCAGAAGCATCTCAAAAATGGACTCAGTGCTATAAAAAGGTTACTATTACTATTCAGGTTCTGAATATGCCCAATAACAGGCAACCTCAATTACTAAACTACTCAACAGTAGCTGATGGTGCTTCATGGTTAGCTGACGTCTTCGGCATTTTGCAGGAGGATTAAATAATGAGATTCAGTTACAACTTATCTGTTCATTTCTTTGGGTGTAAAACTCATGTGGTTAAGTGTGTCTGATGCTGATTTAGAACCATCTCACAATCATCCATCACAGCATTTTTTCTGAACACATTTTGATACATTGACAACTTCTTCCCACATTAAATTGCTTATAGTAAGGTAGTAAGAGTCATCATAAGCGGGAATATATCTGTGTAACAATTATCTGGTCTTTTTATTCATGAAAATTACTTTCTCTTGCAGACAAGTGAACTGAATAGGAAATGGGATCATAAGTAACCTCCCAGCTTCAACAAATTACAAATGCATTTTACTTATATGGTAAGTGTTTTATACCATATGCTATTCTCAAAGGTGAGAGTAAATCTAGATTTCATTTCAAATAGTATAGTCAAGACTACAAAGATTTGAGAAACCTCAAGCTACAGTAGTTAAGAGTAATGATAATGTCACTTTCCAGATCATTTCTCAGAACATCACAGGACATGACCTTAACAGCTATACATAAACGAGTAGGGATAAGGAATGAAAAGCAGCACTGACAAGCAGCATTACACAAGGATAATGTGTAACCAGATCCACATATGTCTCTGCTGCCCTCTCTCTTCCATCCATCTTTGTTTGACTCTCCTGTGCTTTCCTCTTATAGGCTAGTGTTGAAGCTAAATCCCTGGTTCCACCCAAGCCCTTGGTTCCAAAGACAGCTGGGATTTAATAAATCACGAATTTAATAAATGCCTTCAAATGTAGCAATAGGGTACAAAAGTATTTGTAAATATCAGCTGTTAGGTTAAAAATCCAAAGCTTCTTTGGCCGTATTTTGTCAGTGAGTGTGAAAAAAACAACCATACTTGTAAAAATGCAGCCAGTGTGCAAATAATTTGTTTTTTCTTTTAACTTCAGATGCTTCTATTGGATCACTTCAGTTAACACTGAAACAAATAAAACTTCATGGATAGGAGTGACAGAAAGCATCAGAAACAAGAAAGCTTAATACAAAGGAGCAACTTTTATATGTAGTGTAGTCCTACAGCTCCATGGACCAACACAGCACTGCAAGGAAACTCCACTTCCTCTAGCTGTCAGCATGGTACAAGGGAAATACGCTGCATTGCATTGTTTCACAGCCAAAATCATTCATTAAATTCCAGACAGCTCTAAGTAACACATGAAGATTTATTGCAAACATCATTAGGAATGTTGGTTGTAGGATACTGGTTCATTATCCTTCCATGATGAGCTGCAAGATTAAGAGCCACATCGAGTTTGAGTTATCTAGAAGGTCATCAGCCTAGAATGTATTGGAAGCAACCCGACATTAGCACACTCAGTCCATTCCTAGTCAGCCTTAGGGAGAAGTGGAAATCCATATCCAGGACCTGGAATGGCCTTAGAAATTATAGGAGAGAATCCCATCATTAATACCAAGGAGAAGCAACTTATACTATTATCTTAATAAGTCAACATTTGCAACCCCATGCATTAGGATTGTGTGCATGAATGCATGTGTGTAGGCAGAGGGAGGATGTGTAGGGGACTGTTCTTTCAACTTATGTAAATGCATAAGGTATGCACTTGCAAAAACACACTGATGAGGCAGACAGTTAACTGAAGTAGTTCAAACTATTAACTGAAATACTTGCCATAGAGTTCTGATGATCTGATAAGCATGGGATACTTCCATATTTTCATCTGATTTCCAGGAAGGCCTTGTCCAGTCATTAGTTCAGTGGTTTTGGGTAACCAGAGCAAGGAACAAATCTATTGCAATTTAAAATTATGCTTTAGTTTTCAGAAAGGGTCAACATGCACCATTCAGTAGATTTTAAATGTTATCTGCAATGTTTAAACAAGCTACCGAGAAACAGTCCCAGCAGAGTATTTACTTGTTTAGAAGGATCATTTCATTCCTTACAACTCTTCAAAGTACAGTTGCCTTATTGTCCTATCTAAACATGGTAATAGCCTATCACTATAAAACCGACCAAAGCCCTTGAAACACATCCTCAGCTAAGCTGTAATAGCTTCAGAAAAATCAAAAGCTGTGCTGCTTTACTGCAGCTGAGAATCTACTCCTCGGTCTCCTAATATTCAAACTCCAGAGACGGATGTTTGCCTGTCTGACTCTTACACCTCTTTTCAGCCCAGCACCCTGGCAACTTTCCCTCCCCCTCAACATTCTCTCCACATCAAGAGTTTTGGCCAAAACTAGTATTGCCAATAAGGAAAAAATGATGATAAGCGTCTGGGTGCGAGACCACCTCCTCTTCAATCACTTCTGTGTGGAGACAGAAGTGGTGAATGAGAAACAAACTGCTTCTGAGTCCAGTCACACACTGCAGTGCCGAATGTAGCACAATTGCACATCCAGAGAAAATCCTGCTGTTTGTCTGACCGCAGAACCACCCTCAAAGTCAGTGGGAGTTTGCCAAATGAGCACAGCTATACAAGAAGAGCATAGCTTAAGTATGCAGACATTTCATCATTTCACCTGAGAATCTGTGGCTGCACTTTGGATTATTT
This sequence comes from Phaethon lepturus, assembly GCF_000687285.1. Classification (NCBI taxonomy): domain Eukaryota; kingdom Metazoa; phylum Chordata; class Aves; order Phaethontiformes; family Phaethontidae; genus Phaethon; species Phaethon lepturus. The sequence continues at coordinate 26,774 of NW_010511242.1, forward strand.
TCTCACAATTTATGTCCCAGACACGTAAAATTCCATCTTTCATTCCACCCCCTGTAGCAAGGACTTTGGACTGCCAAGGACACCAGTTCACAGCCTTAAAAAAAAAAAAAAAAAGAAAGCAGATGCCAGAATAGACTAGGAGGTTAGCTGAAAAAACAGTAGATTTTGCTTAAAAGCTTAATTGGAAAAATCAGCTGCAACAAGCATCCAGAATGTCTCTTTGTCTTTTTTCACCCTACACCATGCTCTTCCTCCATATACACACAGAGCAATGTAGAATCTCAAAACTCCAAATGATGCTTCCTTTGCCATTGCTTCACAGTAGCCTACATTGTCCCACATATGCTCATAAAACTCCAGTTTCTCTGTTTACCCTTCACAGGCCACAGATTCACACCTCAGTACCAGAAGAACGCAGCAGGATACCATCTTACTGCCTAAGCCAAGCCATCACAGAAGCCTAGGCAACATGACTCACAGGTCTTACAAGAGACCTGGTTTCTTCTGAGATATTTCCAGGATATGCTTAAGGCCTAGACTCTACTTGAAGACAAGCTACTAAGAACTGAATTCCACCTATTTCAGCAACCTCCTCCAACCCTTTAACACCAGTGCTTCAGACCAGTCTCAGATTTTTCTGGGAGGATAAACAGCTTATAAATATTGGACTCCCCTGCCTCTTATTGCTGATACCTATCCTCTCTCCTGCACAGACTGGGACTTCATAGAGATGAATAATCTAAGTTGTCTCATTTCCAGTTCCTTACTTCGGATTCTTTGCTACCAGCAATGACATGAAAATATAGGTAGGAAGACAAAAGAAACCTCATATTTAAAATAATTTCAGCAGAGAGAATTTTCCCAAACTCCAAAAAATTGAAAGATCTTGTTTGTTAACTTGTAAGTATTGCACCACCAAAGTTTTCTGTACAAAACAGAGGAGAAGGCTGTAAATTTTATTTCTATTTGGCAGTATATTTACAAAGGCCTACTACTCCAGTAAAATTTCCTGATCAAAGCCCTTACAAACTTATCTGTGACTTGGAACGAGAAGAACTGGTCTTAAAATTAACTGCACCACAGTCAGGAGAGAATAAACTAGTAGAAATCAGTGAGATAATTTTAAAAATTCCCTAACTGTCCATATCAACAATGCGATTTCATGAGAGCAAATATAGAAAAGCTATAAAGATATTCCTTCTCCATATACCTTAACTGCTGAGGGATGAGGTATGGTTTTCAGTGGGTATGACTGCAGTTTCACACCAGGGTCATTAGGCCAGATATTCAATATACCATCACTAGACCCACTTGCCAGCAACTGGTTGGTTAGTGACCATTTCAGGCTGCAAATGCTCTGTTTGTTTTGGCAGAAAGTCCCAACATGGTGCTGAGGAACCCGAACATCATGATGATGAATAGATCCTAGTCGTGAACCACTATAGATGAAAAAAGACAGCATGGGTTTAATGTTAAAGACAACAAGCTACATCATCACACTGATGTTTCTTCAGTGGTTTCAGAAACAAACCACATCAGAGTGAAATATGTCTGCAGAACAACAGTATTTCAGTAAAAGGAAACACAAACCAGCTATCAAAAGCACACCCTGACTGGAGAGGTGGCTGACAACAGAAAGGAGACAAGCAGCTCTCATTTCAAGCAGGCAGAATACCTGTTCTCTCTCATGTTTTTAATTTCCCTGAAGATATATTGCATTGTATGCCACTAATCTGCACCCTGTTCAACTGTCAAGCCATTTAATGTAAACTCTTTCCTGTTCTTCATGAAAAATAGTTTTGCAAGATGATTTTTGCCAAGGCCAGATATGACTCCATGCCCAACAAACAGGCAGTGTAAAACTGCATTACTCTGGGGAAGGGCTTAGTAGCAAGTAAGAGTGTTCTTTGGTTCTGTCCCTCCCCTTGCACCCTTTCTCTCCCACTTCCAGGCTTAAAGAAAATCTGCATAGCTGGACACTTTTGCACTAATTGCCTGTTAGGAAATGGACATGTAGTTCTAAAGCCAGTATCATGTCTACCAAAGGAGGGAAGAAAGCCTGGAAGCACAGAGAGCTGAACTGAAAATATTGAAAATAACTTGCAGCGCATTTTCTTTTCCTGCATTTCTAAGGATATTACCTACATTAAATCTACAACAAAACAGAAGAGTTTCCTGCTGGAAATTCACAGTTCCAACTACTCTGATGACACTGAAAGAATCAGCTAGTTCAATACCTTCTTTCTGGGTATCTGAGAAACAGATATCTGACAATACTGCAATAGACTAATTTAGGGCAATAATGACTGCAGACTTTCCCATATTGGCTCTTAAAGATTTTTCATATGTAGGTTGAGTGATCTGGAAGCTCTAAAAATGCACACACAAAACTGTCTGATTGCAAGAAACGTCATCCTATTGTGCTTGTATTATGGACCTGCCAAGCTCGAAGTTCACAAAAGCATGAAATGTTCCAACCAAGCAGCGCTTCAGTGAATATTAAGCACATCTTTACGGAAAATATCCATGAAGATGCATGGGAATATGTGCATTATATGCAAAAGCATCATCATTTGCCCCCTGAAGATTTATATAGATTTTTCCTACTAAATAATAAGCAGAAAATCTAACCAAGAAAAACAGAATTGAATTGCCAGTGTTGGCCATATTAAGGTTTTCAGTAATTCTAGTGGTATGAGTGGGAAGGAATTGGGAATCCTGGTTGAAAGGACATTTTTCCATGTGGCATAAAAAGAAATCAGAATTATTTGCTTTTGACAGAGAAGATGGCACCTGTTTTGCTAAAGACAAAGAGAAACAAGCAAAATTTTTGTGATGGGATAATTTAAGGTGCTGAAATTTGCTCATGATGATGTGTTGTTGGACTATTTTTAACCACATAAATTAATATGTAATCCCCACATACCAATTGTCCACAGCAAAGTTTACTGTAAGAATGCTGCTCTTATTTTAGTAACAATGAGTACTAACTCCACGTCTTTTTTTCTACTTATACAGGTATTTTAATTCTCCCCTATCGTTAGAATGAACTGGTTCATTTCAAACCTCGCAAGAGAAATAAATGTTATCTCAACTTAATCTGTCAGCCATAACTGTAGTTCACAGGTCCATGCTGAATTTTACCATCAATTTCTGCTCAGACAGATCTGTAATTTAAGTTTCTGTTGTTTTCACTCTTTTGACCAAGCTGAAATGCAAATTGAAACTAATGCTTACTGTAATAAGGTTATGCTACTTGACATTCACAGGATGGTCTGGTTACACCCTTGCCATTTAACCCACCCACCATACCTACACCAGCAACAGCATTTTACTAACTGGTTGTTCAGCTGGCATCCTTGTACCTCACTCCACTCAGCAGACTTAATACAATCAAAAGCCAGAGCATCTTGAGAAATCAAAATAACACTACCTCTAGTGTTTCTATCCAGAGATACTCGTTTCATTTTAACAGTCAAGTCAGTCCACCCTTGTTGTTATTTCTACATTTAAGTAAGAAGACTATCACATGGTTTTAAAATCATAGAAGCATCCATCATAAACAAGTCTCCCCTCAGACCCTTCAAGTCTGAGTCAAAGATGTGAAACAGAAAACAGGAAGGGAAAAAAAAACACAAAAGAGTACAGCTGATATTTCTCATCTGAGTCTCTATATTGAAATGATTCATAAATTTAAAATATTCACTAGCTAGTGTAAAATTCATCCTTGCCAAAGCGAAGGTCAACCACTTCAACACTCCTTGGGTTGTGGAAAACAATGAGCTGACTTTCCATTGTAGATACACAGCTAGAGGGCTGTGCAAATCTAACAGCTGTGTTTCACTGTGCATCTGAAAAGACAGATGCCATCTTGGTATCAATGGAGGGGCAGTCCAAAGTACATGCTCTCTCTCTCTGGCACTGGGCAGGTCTATGATTTTTGGGGTCCAGACCCACTGCAGACATCCCCACTTCAAGCTCAGGCTTTGCACAAAAACAGAGCCACAGCCTCCACATCCTACTGAAATTCTGCAAGTGGTGACAGCTTTCTGTAAGGAGAGTAAGAAACAAACTAAAGAGGCAGGCTAAATCCCATTTGGCTGCTTTCCTGCCATACCGTAAATCTACATGTGATTTCTGAGACAGACATTAGTAGAGGGACAGGATAAATCACCTCTGAGCAAAGCCAATGAAAACAGCTAAAATGAATGTGACATTTGTCGAAGTAAATGCAGTAAGGCTCTTTCTGAGAATATACTATACCACTCACCTGCTCAGAATATAATGATTCCAGCTCAGAGCTCCAACTACAGACAGGTGACCAAACATATTTCTCAACCTCTTTTTGGTTTCAATGTCCCACAGCTGCCAATCCAAAACAAAGAAGAAATACAAATTTAACAACAAAAAGAAAAAAAAAAAATTTTTTTCTCTTAATTTGTTTGCAAATAAGCCACTGCCCAGTTCTGATTTGATATATGGACAACCTCAAGACCATTTATTTCACAAGTAGGACAAGAAGGAGTATTTCCAGATTTTGTCATTATATCAATGATGGTGAAGTCAGAAAGGATTGAAGGGAATGCGCATCTCTTGAGTTTAAAGCTGTTTGTTTACATGTCAGTATTTGGAGTCCATACTTGAAAGCACTAGCCTTCAGTACCTTCAGATTGCTGACTTAGGACTGCAGCAGATAGGTCCCCATATTATCTAGCATCTCAGCTGAAGTCCCACAAAAACCTTTCGATAATAGGACTGTCCTATAACAGCAGGCTCAGAGGTATATGTATAATCAGACTGTAGTCAAATTCTCATGTGTGAATCCATGAGAGTTTTGGCTTGAGTTCTCAAGGTATTGATCACTAGAGTGATCCTAGCAAGAGAGATAGCAAGAAAAAATAGCCTGTGCTGAGTAAAATAATTTAATGAAAGACTTCCTCTTACTGGTGGAAAAAAAATCTGGTTGTTTCTGGACAATGGAATCATTAATTCGGTCATCAGCTTTTTAGCGGCTTCAGACGCTCCATCACATATAGATAACATTGTATGTCACCAAGCCATTCAGTAAGATGCAGCATGATACAGGCAAGTGCTACATATTGCCTCCATCAGAGCTTTTCTGGAGTTTAGCCAATCCTTTTCATTTGTTTCCATTAAAAAAATATCAGTGTCAAATTGTCTTCTGGCCGCTTTAGCTAGAAATGGAGAAAGACTAAAAAAGTAAATTATCTAGTACTTGCACTTCTCCATCGCTGGTACCAATTGCAAGGCAAGTTCCTTCTTCTATCCAAGCCAAAGATGAAATGTATTTGGAACTGGAATTCAAATCAATGCTTTCAAAGGCTTGAAGAGTTCCTCCATTCCAGATGTGTGCAGCAGGTCCTACAGCAATAGCAATGAGATTTTCAGGGCTCCAGTCCAGGATGTTTAGATCTAGAAGAAAGCTACAAAAAATTACTGCAAAAAAAGTTGTAGGTAATAGGATGAGGTGAGTGAGAATATGGTTTGGGGGAGAGAGGCTTTTTTTTTTTAATATGTATGGAAAAACTTCACGAGAATGCTTCTGTGAAACCATTACTAGCAAGTATTCCTCTTACACGAAGGAGAGTATCTCTAACAAGCCAAGGTCTTCATAAGGCCAATCTCCACAAACTGGTATGTTTGCACAGCAGGATCTGACTTATGGCTTCCTCACCAGCGTTTTTTCATCTATCATCCTGCATTTTGGATCACCACATCGCTCGTTTTGATCTCTGCCACCAGAAATGAGGCTCCTCCACCAACAGCTACAGTTCCAAAAACACTCTTATTCCAAGTAATTCTTGTTATTGAGAAAGACATAGGAGAGAGTCTATATGCCACAGTCTGTCCTACATCCTTCGGTTAATGATAACATTTACACTGCATATGACAGGGATGAAAAATGAGGAAAGGAATTAGGGAAATTCCGCTTCTCACCTTCAGAGCTTGCTCAGCAAGTATATGATGGAAATACTGTTTCCACTGCCCTGATTGCACTTGCAGATCCTAGCAAAGCAAGTTACTACAGTGATTACCCTCAGAACAGCCTGCTATGCCACATAAGCCAGAAGTAGTTGGTACTTTATACGTTTAATACCAACCCAGGACATTCTCCCATATCAAGGGAAATCCTCAGCTGTCCATTTAGGGTAGCTTAAAAGTCATTTTGCATGACCCTTGAGCACAGAAGATTGTTACCATAGGCCAAGGTCTGACATCATAATTTTGGTAACTAAAATCACTCTGAATAACAGCTGAATCCATCAGTCAGCTCTTTGACTACAGTCCTGGTTGTTGCAGCCAGAAATAAGTATTAAGAAATCACTTCCAAAAACTGCTGTTAGTTCTGTTAGTCTTGGGTCATACCTTGTGCACAATCAGCGTAAATCACACACACAAACCTTTGTCCTGTTCTTAGATATGCATGAACACCTGTAAGGATATGTTGAAAAAACCTCCAAACATTTGCAAATACAGAGTTCAGCAGAACTTATGAAATGTTAAAACAGGTATTTGCTACTGTAGACCAGAGATCCATGTGTAACTTGCACAAGTTTAATTTTGCCTGTGCACCACCAAAGACATAAGTGAGAATTTAGTTCAGAAGCTATCTATCATCCAAACCATAAACAATGTCACTGATGTCTCCCAAAATAAGAGATTTCAAAGTCTCCTCAATAAAGCTGCTGCTGTGTTGACTGGCTGATAGATATCCAAGGCTGACAGCTGAAAGGTTCAACATAATTAAGTGGAGGTAAGTATACTGGTGTGATTTGAAAGTTGTATTGAGATCTATAGCTGAAGAAAACTGCATCAGAGTTAGGTAGTACTGATTCTAGGGTTTCATCAGTCATGGGCAGGCAGTTTTCAAAGATGGATCCTTGTAAGAAAAATGACATCATGCATATGTCCTGCAGAGTTTCCATTTTACATGAAGGGGACTCACCTTCACCATCTTTCTTGAAACATACATAAGAATTCCCAATCTCTGCACAAACCACCACACAGGATAAATGAACTTACAGTAATCATTGCGCAAGCCAGTAATATGAAACCTGACTTCTGGCACCAATGGTATGGAAGGCTTCATGACGGTAACAGCTCTAAACTCATTCTGGGTCTCCTCTCGGCATCCTGTATTTGAAGATTCAGCACACACAAATCAGTAATGCAAAACACCACCAGTTTTTCTCAGGCCTAAGCCTTTCACATTCTCACTATATTTGTCTCTCCATGGTCCAGAGGAGACCAGAAGGGTCTAATTTATCCTGGGTACACTCAAAACACTAGACACACTAAACTAGGTAAAAGCCACCTTTTACCACCTCTTTCAGACCTCCATGGATTTAGTTAGCTAGAACAGAGAATAAGGTCCAATGTATTTTGTTTAAATTGTACCACAGCTCAATATAGAACATGTATTTTTTTGTCTTTCACCTTAGTTTTCTGTCAAAAGTTGTTAGTAGCAGAATGTTTCTTATGTGCTCTCCCACTTCAAAAACCCCCTCATATAGCAATTAATTTTTTTGCTTTCTGGTGTTAATTTCCAACCAAAAGGTGTCCCCTATCAATAACTAACCACAAGAAAAGGTTTTTAAAGCACTTTAACCACAGCACACTAAGCTTGTGACAGCACATAAGTGAGAAACAAAAGCAAATACAGCTATGAGAAAGAAGAATAATCATCCTTTGTGGTCATTGTCTACATTATGCTGCAAGGACTCCTAAATATCATAGGAAAAAAGCCATATCCTTAGCTCTATGAATGTTAAATGTTAAGATGTTTATGTGTAACAAATTATGTTGCTGTAACATGGAGAGCAGAAAGCTGGACATTCACATTTCTGCACTCTTCTCTGTATTTTTACTTTTTTTTCTGAATTATCTCCAGAGAGGAGTATTTGAAATGAACATCAAAAGTTTCAGGGGCAGAAGACATTACTTACCTCTACAACAAACCTTCTCTGTTCAAAAAAATTCAACACTTAAAAAGTTCTTGTACTCTGTAACTTAAATATACACATAAACAACCTATATGGAAGTCCAAGGACAAATTGTGGAGAACTTATTTCACACAGTCCTTCCCCACTCTGACCTCAATCTTCTCCCCTAATCTAAAATTCATTTCTGCCAGAAAACAAATCTTTCCCCTCTCATCTGTGGTACTCCCTCTCTCTAAAAATAAAGACTGAAAATAAGAAAGAAGCAGGCCATAGTGATTTTATTCTGTATCTAAAATTTTGTGGAGTTAAACAATCAAGCAGGCTTGCAGGAACAACTTTCTCAGACCTGCCCAATGGGGTATATAACACTGCATTTTAACCCTAAAAAGGTCTAATATCACTGAAATGAGATTTCTCTGTACAGAAAAAAATCTGTATTTCTAATATCTAGATTTTTGGTTCTTTTTTGAAAACTCTACCAAACCTTTCTGAACCCAGACAAGTATGATAATTCAGGAAAACTAAGGCACTTAATTGTAACAGTTGGATGAATGGCCACACTTCTGAAACACTCTGAAAATGTTTTTCTTCTTTAACATTGGTAGCTGGTATTGAGCAGTGAGATATAAATGATGAAATCATCTCTGTAACTAATTTCAGATTTCTCTTCTTTCATGACTAATTAATCTACCCCAAATTCATACTGATCACGTTTTCAGCTCTATTCATGTACTTCATCGACACATGACTGTGCATAACAGGCTTTTTAATTAGTGGAAATTAAGCTTCATTACACCATTTTGTGTTATTTTGCCTGGGTACTAGCAGATATCACAGACTTTTGATAGGATTTCAGCTCTCTCATGCTTGTGTCACTTCTCAAAATGAGACTCAGGAAGTGGTTTAGTAGTCAGTACTGTCACACCAGACCACTTGATCAACAAGTAAGTGGGTGGAATAAAACCTGGTAATCCCGATACCTGTATTCATTTGTCCTCAAGAAAAAAAACACTGTGACTAATCCCTATACTGTTGCTATTGACTGCTATGAAATGAGTCTTATTTGCATGGAGAAGAGCAATAAAGGAATATATAAGTCTATCACAGAGCCCCCAACTTCTATAGAAGCTGAACTCCAGATTCATGAAGAAGCTGTTTCTCATTGTTTTTACATGAGCATGAATCAAGCCCTGACTGGCAAGAACTCATCACACAGAGAAACAGCCAGATCACCAAAACAAATCATCTGTCCAACACGGAACACAACAAAATATTGGTCTGGTATTTAACGAGCTGCCTCATACTCAAATAACTCTGGGAATATCTGTATTATTTCACAGGTTAGCTCTTCACATCCCACCTGTTTTGCAATTGCCTCACCATTCATTCTGCCTTATGCTCATTCATTCCTAGCATATGTTTGGAGCAAATTAACCAACTCCCCTGCAGATGAAACCAGAGGCAGTGCTAGGGACAGTTTGCTCCAGCTACCT
>NW_010511242.1:36261-53572 GCF_000687285.1 Phaethon lepturus
TAGGAGCAACAAGATCCCACCATCTCTGCATGTCTTGCGCTCCCATCTACCCAACAGTCCATACCATAGAATCATAGAATCACAGAATCATTAAGGTTGGAAAAGACCTTTAAGATCATCAAGTCCAATGTTAACGCAACACCACCACGCCCACTAAACTAAGTGCCACATCTACACGTTTTTTGAACACTTCCAGTGATGGTGACTCCACCACTACCCTGGGTAGCCTGTTCCAATGTTTCAGCACTCTCTCAGTAAAGATATTTTTCCTAATATCTAGTCTAAACCTCCCCTGGCACAACTTGAGGCCATTTCCTCTCGTCCTATCGCTAGTTACCTTGGAGAAGAGACTAACACCCACTTCACTACAACCTCCTTTCAGACAGCTGTAGAGAGTGATAAGGTCTCCGCTCAGCCTCCTCTTCTCCAGGCTAAACAGCCCCAGTTCCCTCAGCCGCTCCTCATAATACTTGAGGGGCCCAAAACTGAACACAGTATTTGAGATGCAGCCTCCCCAATGCCAAGTACAGGGGCATGATCACCTCCCTACTCCTGCTGGACACACTATTTCTGATACAGGCCAGGATGCTGTTGATATGATACATAACCTGTGCCTATTCTGCAGCACAACCTCACGTTATTTGTAGGGTTCTGAAACTGAAGAGCCGAAAGGAAATTAATGCTTTACGGCCACCAGTGCATCAGATGGGGCCCAAAGCAGAGACAGATAAAATGCTAGGGCTTAACCACACTGGAAAACATGAAATACTTGCAGTGTAGATCTCAGCCACTTCATATTATTCTGCAACACTTGCTGGAACAGGTCAATGCACTTGCTTTTCCAGTATAGATGCAGCCTGCTGTATCTTAGTGTTCAGTGTGCATGAGAATATTTGCTATATTGGAACATACCTTTCCAGACGCAATTGATATTTTCACACACCTTCATGTCACCACTTTCTGCAATGCTATATCCAACCTCCTGGAACACTGGAGGCCAAGAAGGACATTTCTGCCAATACAGTCAAGTGAGAACATGAATGAATGAAGAAATCTGTCAAAAACCTATTTAAGCATCATGGATAACACAAGTCCCATCAAAAGGCTCAACTCACTACATAAAAGCCTCAAAAACAGGTTGTCTCTTGGGTGGGAGATCAGTAACAAATACAGAACGCTAGTGTCCAGATCATGTGCTCTAACTTGAGCCTCCATCTTTCCTTCCATAAAACACAAATTCACTGCTAATGATCACAGAAACTTTAACAAAGTTGTTTGAACAAGGCCACCCTGCTAGTGGAAGAGGTCCCAGATACTGTACATCTGTAGATACTACCACAGGTCACCTACCAAACCTTAGTGCCCTCTTGTGCTCTTATGAATTGGCATTTGTGCTAATTTTACCAGCATACAATGCCATGTTTTCTGCATGCAGATAGTAAGTCTGATGCCTCAGGCTTGCTCTATGAGGGAAGATCAGTTTTGTGGTGCATACACTGGAGAGCCACTGATTCCAGTGTAAGACTTACTGGATGTCAGAGTCCTCTCTCAAACCAGGGTCCCAGAGCCTGACTCCATGATCACATTCCTTAAACCAGTATTACAATACGAAACTGAAAATATATCCAAGGTGTCTCAGAGGAATAATATTATTTTAATTGCATTATCATTTCCTTGGGTGTCAAAGAAACAGATGATGCAGCAGACAAAGATAAGAAAAGGGAGATCTGAATTGTTACTGGAACTTTTTTCTACAAAAAATTATCTTGGCCCTTCAGCCAAGATTCAGGCAAAGGCTCGGATCAGCTCACACAGGATATGAAACTCTTCACCAATCCCTAGTAATATGCATTTCTTCACAATATTCACTAAGTTGAATTCTCTGATGCCAGTCATTTGTTTGGTCTGTAATTCTTTATTTACAGTCAGGTGGAAATGCAGCTCATGTTTTCACCAGCCACTCGGGATCAGTATGTTCTTCCTCAGTGTGTGTGAAATCCTATCCTTCCAAGCACACACAGTGTTACCCTTCTTCAAAACCCTATTGCAATCATGATAAGAAATGTCTTACAACAACATAGCTGGAAAAAAAGTGTTCCTCCTTTATGTATCCCAGCTGCTCTACAGCAGACCTTCAGCTTTGAGAGGCAGTTTATGTATGATTTATAGAGACAACTTGGCAGAAAGCTAATCAGATTGTTTGGATCTATGTCTCTCCAAAATAAGTGCAGACATTTCTTGTGGAAAAGCGATTGTGTACACAAAAAAGTAATCTTTTGGCCTACAAAGAGACCACACATATTCAGTGGAATGTGAGAAGACTTTATTTTCAATGCATCCCATCCCTTTATGCTACCAGGCACCACAAATTAAATACTCATTAATTACTATATCTAAGAAGATTAATAGACTTTCATATAGTTTTAGCCAAGACCTACTTCCAAATGATTCTAGGAAAAACTTGGGTTTTGGTCATCTCCCAATGTTATCTCAAAGACCCCTACATCACACTTTTAGGAAATGGCTGTGGTCCTTGATGTAGAACACTGAATACCTTAGTTCTAACTCAACTTCTTCATGTAAATTACACTGAAATTCCATGTAAGTCACTTCACTGTAGAAATAAAAGACTGGCACATGGAAGACTGACATACAGTTCATATTACGACCAGTACTCTTTAACATCTTCATCTACAACATAGACAATGGGATCAAGTGCACCCTCAGCCAGTTTGCAGATGACACCAAGCTGACTAGCACGGTTGACACACCCAAGGGATGGGATGCCATCCAGAAGGACCTGGACAAGCTTGAGGAATGGACCCATATGAACCTCATGAGGTTCAATAAGGCCAAGGGCAGGGTCCTGCACTTGCATCAGAGCAACCCCCAGTATCAAGACAGGCTGGGGGATGAAGGGGTTGAGAGCAGCCCTGCCAAGAAGGACTTGGGGGTACCGAAGGATGAAAAGCTGGACATGAGCCAGCAACGTACACTTGTAGCCCAGAAGGCCAACTGTATCCAGGGCTGCATCCAAAGCAGCATGGCCAGTAGGTTGAGGGAGGTGATTCTGCTCCTCTGCTCCGCTCTGCTGAGACCCCGCCTGGAGTCCTGCATCCAGCTCTGGAGCCCTCAGCACAGGAAAGACATGGACCTGTTGGAGCAGGTCCAGAGGAGGGCCATAAAAATGGTCAGAGGGATGGAACACCTATCCTATGAGGAAAGGCCGAGAGAGTTTCTGTTGTTCAGCTTGGAGAAGAGAAGGCTCCAGGGAGACCTTCTTGCAGCCTTCCAGTACTTAAAGGGGGACAATAAGAAAGATGGGCACAGACTTGTTAGCAGGTCCTATTGCAATCAGATAAGGGGTTATGGTTTTAAACTAAAAGCAGTTTTTGGACTAGACATAAGGAAGAAACTTTTCATAATGAGGGTGGTGAAATACTGGCACAGGCTGCCCAGAGAGGTGGTAGATGCCTCACCCCTGGAAACATTCCAGGTCAGCTTGGACGGGGCTCTGAGCAATCTGATCTAGTTGCAGATGTCCCTGCTCATTGCAGGGGGTTTGGACTATATGACCTTTAAAGGTCACTTCCAACTCAAACCATTCTATGACTATGACTAAAAGTGAAGACAATGACATGTACTCATCTTTTAAAAGACATTACATTTTAAGGAAGGAAGAATGTTTTACATACATTACTTCACAGAAAGTTCTTACAATCTCACAAAAGTTTTATTAAATTTCTCTTGTGTGGTAGATTCAGCTAAGCTTACTAACCCCACTGAGTTGTGTATTTTAACAATTCTAAAATTCACAAATTCTCCAGACTGTGTAAGGGGGCAGGAAGGAATAAAGCACTGTTGTTGAAAGGAGGATTTTCCAGACTATTTTGTTTATTTAGAAAGGAAATTGATTGCCCTGAGAAAGTGGTTTCCCAGAATGATGTAAAAGCATGGTCTTTTTGCAACATCCAATGACCTTCAAGAATACAATTATTACAAGATATCAATCAACAAGCCTGTTAGCCCACCTGTCCTGACACTACTTCCTTTACTGCAGGTTGAGCTTGATATCCTCACAGAAATTTCTGTAACATTAATTAAGGATTATAAACCACTAGAAACAAGAACACTGAGTATGCATCCTTACTCAACAGTTATGAGCAAAAGAGTAATCATGTGAAAACAGCTATCAACATCTTCAGTACTGACCTTGCAACTAGTGCAATCAAGGAAAAGAGAGCACAAGAAAAAGCGTGGTCACTGACTAAGAGTTTACAACTTAATATATGAACAGTCACACTTAGCACTAAAACAGAGAGGTGTTTTTGAGTGTAATGTTATGGTAATAACTTTTACTAATACAGGCAAGTATCACCATGCTTCAGAGAAGTTAATTTTCAAGAAGTTAGTAAACAGAAACAGGTGGGTCACTGGAGCATAGGTTTATTTAAGATGACTAAAAAGCAATGGATAATGCCTGAAAAGAAAAAAAAATGGTGTGTCTCAGTGTCCACTAGGAAAAATGAAGGAATAAAATATACATCATTAAAAAACAACACCTAAATGGGAAGTGATCTCAAGTCTGTTTTGCATGTTAGGCAGATGCCATGTGTTCTTTCATCCTTGGCCAAGAATCTGACCTATTGCCATGAAAAAAAAAATTTTATTTTCAGAAAGCTACTTTTTGGCAAATTTTTCATAGCACCTCACTCTGTCTACGTGACAAAATGAACAGCTACATCCAGTACAGATAAAGAAATTATCTTTTTCACACATAGTGGTTATTAAAGCAAGTGGAAACTGAGTCATTCATGCTTTTCATGTGTTTTTTTGCTTTGGTTTGGGGTTGGTTGGTTGGTTTGTTTGTTTTTGCAATATATGTTTTCCCTCAGAGGTAAAAAACATTATCTTCAGGGCTTCATTAGCTTAGTTTCTATTTTAGTTTGCAAGGATGACACCCTGGAGGTAGGAGAGAGAAGCTGAATCAAATAAATGACAAAGCAATTTCTCCTGACATTTCTCTAGAAGACATTTCCTAAATGGACTTCCTCTTGTTACTGTTCTCCATGTCAATGAGGTAGTATCCACTTAACAGATTCCAAGCCAAAGATAAGGTAAAAAGAACACCTCAGGAAAGCAAATTCCCTACCTGTGCATTTGAATGTTGCATTACTCACCTGTTTCTTTTCCATTTCATCTCTCCTGTTATTCCTCCCTTCCAAGCCTGCTGCAGCATGATTGTTCAGTAGAGTCACAACAGTTTTCATGGAGAGTTTCTTAGGCACCAAAGGTATCACTGGAAAACAATTTTTATGGAAACAATACCTATAAAAACCATACACAGGGATGTTTGTCAAGTACTTTTCAGAATAGCACTGATTTCAGTAGCAGTACTCCAAAAGCAGATGTGACACACTAAGTGGAACAATGCAAACACCAACATTTGAACTAGTCATCCTGCTTTCCTTTTTTTGTCAGTGAAGAGAAAGAGACATTTCTACAGAGCTATTCATCTTATCTAAAAGAGATGTCTAAAAAAAGGTCAGCTTGATCATTACTATTGCAGCTGATATCCAGCCCTAGATTTATTGACTGGTTACACAGGATCCTACTCCATAGGAAACAATATCCGACTTCCCAGAACCATACGTTTTTTCACCACTGCTAGTAGAGACAGCATGCAGGACTTTCTGTTCTAGAAATTTAAGTAGGGAAGATTTCACCTTGGTTTTGTTTCCTAGAGCTGGGCATGTATTGTTGAACAGCTCTGGTATTCTGCTCAGCAGAAGATAGAATTGCATTTTCTAACAGCCATAGCATTGTAACAACACATCTCTGAACAATACGCAGCATCTTTTATTTGCCCTCTAAAGATTTCAATTACTAATCAAGAAATGAGCCTTGTCTAGTTCCTTAGATTTTCCAGGAAGCTTTTCTTCTACGTGCAGCTTGTAAACCCTTCCCCATTTTCCCCTAGCACTGCTGGAAGTAAGAGTGAGTGAGTTCAGTGGCTCATTTCACCTTTCCTCAGCTTCCTCTGTTGTTGATGGAGAGAAACAGCCTCCCCTAGAGTCAATTCTTCTCCAGATCAAGTTGGAGTCTGAAAGTTTGATCTGTGCTCTGAATGGCCCTCAAATAAGTCTCTCCCTTAGGTGAGTTGAGTGTGAGTGTCCCTTGCTCACCATCCCTTTGTTAATACCTGCGCCTTACACATTGAAGGAGAAACAATGACAGAGGGCAAGCTTTGCCTTCAGTGAGCGTACACTATACCACATCCAGGCATGCAGACTGGTCCAAGTTCTGCAGTTATGGCCTGGCCTGCGGTAGCTGTGCGTTAAGGAAAAGAAGTCAAGATGAAGGGGAGAGGCCCGTACAAATTCTCCTGCTCTCCTGTCAGTTACTGTTAACTATTCTAGATATGAAAATGCAGCAACAAACCCTGTGCACTGTTACAGCTCAGTGCAACTTCAGACCAGTCCATTGCAGCCCCTTCATAGAGGAGAAAAGACTGATCTGCAAAAAGACCCCAAATTGGTTGGGGATGAGACTTTCTTTTCTCTCTTTCCTTTCACCTCACCTTTGATGGCAGCTGCCTGTATGACTTGATATCTGCGCGCTGGTAACAGGAACCTTGTGCCCAGCTTTCCACTCACGACAGCAGTGTACTCCTGCAAGGGTGCTGGCCCCGAGCTTGCCCTGCCTGTGAAGGCCTGCACAGACTGCTGCTGCTGCACACTGCCATACCCAGAGCCCCTGACAACTGGGACCCGGGGGAACACTAACCCACACTTTACACTAATTCCCCGTTCCTGGTTATTTCAGAAGTCCCAGCATGATGATGCCATCCTCTATATGAAAATGTTCCTTTGCAGCCGGTCAGACCTGGAGCCTTCCCAGGTGTCCTGGTGGGCTGGGGCACGCCGGTGGCACAAAGATCGGTCACACAGCAGGCCCGGCACAGCGCCTCTGCGCCCCTTCTCGCGTGCAGCTGCTGCCATCTTGTGACGATAGGGCTGCTCGCCACCCGAGCCCTGGCCGCCAGCTTCCTCTTAATGGAGCTCTTAAACCTGGAGTAGGCGGTCCTTTCTGAGGCTGGGACCTGCACAGGAGGAAGGAGACAAAACTCCACAATTAGTCATGACTTCGTATCTTTCTGCCCCTTCACGTTTCAAGTTTTCCTCTGCCATGCTGCATGGGCTCAGCCCACCTGAGAACAGCAGGCCATGGAAATGGCTGGTGTGCTGAGGATGGCTCTAGCAGTCAGTCATCTGGCTGGAGAAAGTTTTTCTCTGTCCTATGTGCTGTAAAAGAGTTTTACAAACAAAGCTGCCTGTGATCCTGCAGCAGCTGAGAGGCAGGACAGAGGCTATAAACTGGGTGTCTTCTGCCATATAACATGTCTACCTAAAGCTGGCCCCAAACTGCTTCTCCAGATCTGCTGGATAGCATAGGTGCCTGCTGCTGAACAACTCTGCCAGGGACACCGGAGGGGCCCAGGGGATGTGCGAGAGCTGCACTACAGGCCCACACAAGAGGGCCCTCTCCACAGTGGGCAAACACTGGAGTAGCCCACATAGGTCAGTTACACGGAGCAATCAGCATCCTCAGGTGATGAGAATACATTTTTCATTCATTTCTTTTCTTCCCAGCCAGAGAGATTTCTGTACGTCACTCAAGAGCTCTCAAGACCAGCAGATACACTGTGAAATTAAACAGCCACAATATGAGACAGATTGTTCTTTCCAGTCCAAGCCACAAGTTTCGTATTTCAGCTCCTCCTTCGCATTCCAGGCCTGCCCAGGCTCCTCTCCAAAGATTTCGAAAATGGAGCCTCTCACAACTACTTACACTCTGAAATACTCAGTGCCCAAAGCCAGGGTCTTTGTTGTCTTTCTGTCGATGGTTTTGTGTACCGCCATTCTCTGCCTGCTGCAACTCAGATTTTTTACACCTAAAATCAAAGATTTTTACTCTTTTGAAGTCAAGGATTCACGAGGAAGGATTGTTTCCTTGGAGAAGTACAGAGGGAAAGTAAGTTACAATTTCATTATAACTTTGTCTTGAATCTTTACTGAAAAAAACTCTCCATTTGCAGGTTAACAAAAAGTTTGGTCATGGTAATTTTCAGCAGAGATTTGTGCTAAATTCCTGTTCTTCAAACAATAAGGTGGAGAAATTTATTTCAGCTTGGCCTGCTCCAGGAATTAAGTATTAGATGTAATAAATCAAGAAAAATGTCTTTTTTACATTCTGTGTTGTAAATCATTATCACCTAACAATAAAATTTGTGCATTTTAATCTTAGTTAAGGATGGCAGCATATTGTGTTCAATTCAGGAAGTTGATCTAGTAAACATGATTTTAGTGCCTGTCCTAAATACTTGCTTTTTTACATGCTTGTATTTAAACAAAGCTGTAAGTTTAAGTTTATCCATTTATTGGATTTTTAGAACAGGTTGTCTGAAAGTATCTTAAGCTGGTATCATCCTTCTCTGTTTAATGAAACTATGATCAGATAGATTAAATTTAGCCTTCAGGCAGAAATGATTGTGGTAGTAGGAGATGCCATTTTAAGACTTAATTGTTATCGCTACACCATCTTTAGGGTTTTTTTCTTACTATTATAACTTTATCTCTCTGAAGGCAACTTTGGTTGTAAACGTGGCCAGCTACTGCCAACACACAGACAAAAATTACATCGCACTGCAAGAACTACACAGAGAGTTTGGTCCCTCCCACTTCACTGTGCTGGCTTTTCCCTGCAACCAGTTTGGAGAATCAGAGCCTAGTTCAAGCCAGGAAATAGAATCTTTTGCCAGAGGAAACTATGGAGTAACCTTCCCTGTTTTCCACAAAATCAAGATCCTAGGATCAGAAGCAGAGCCTGCCTTTAAATTTCTAATAGGTAATTGTTTTCTTTTACATAACAAGCTGCCTGCAACCACGGTATTTTCTCTAAATTCCAATCTGTTTGTGAGGAAACATCATAGTCTTCATGGTCTATGGAGAGAAACAGGCACTCAGCATACAATTCATCTCATTTCAACATGTATATCCACAAAATTGTCAGAAGAGTTGTAGCCTGAAGGCATCCGGTTCTTCCCACTGATTATAAAAAACAGCCCACTGTGACCAGCCCAGCCCAAAACATCCATTCTATGGATGTATAAACTTGAGTGCAAAGACTCCCACCTACAAAATCCCATTTCAAATTGTGTGGCTTTTGTTGAAAAATAAACTTTTCTCATGGACAAAAATGTAACAGCTGGGGGTCTTAAAATTACTGGAAGATTTTACATAAACACATGCAGATGATAAAATTCCTGTTTTAGCAGAGTCATATGTCCACCTTTATGTAAACTGTATTGTAAAGGAGGATTATATATACTGTAGTTATATATAATCATGGATTTGCATTAATTTGTCTTGTGAACTTCGGGGCCCAGCCTGCAAAACCCAGTCACACAAATACTCTTCTTACAGTAAGCATTGACTGACTTAGAGCCTCACACTCTCACAAGCAAAATTAAATCCTCTTCAGTTGACCAAAGAGCCCACAGACCCAAACACAACTTGAAAAGCCTCTCTGAATTTTCCTGAGCTTTGGCCAGGTCTTTGACCCATACTAGACACTGATATATGAAAGAATAATTAGAACACATCCTTTCTCTATCACATCATTTTAACTAGAAAATAAGGTAGAAGGCCCACACTTGTATTCCATCTCCCTGTCCCCAGATAGGATCACATTTACCCAAATCAGGACTACACATGCTTGTCCAGACTATTACAGTCTGAGAGATTCCAAAACCTCCCAGTCTGTTCCAGTTCTTCACAGCTACTCTTGTCAAAAAGCTATTTCAACACGTAAATGAAATCCTCCTTACACTTAAGCCTGTGACTTCCTGCCATAGCCTCTGTGATACCTCTTAGGTACTTGAAAATTATTATCATTTAGGAGTCATTTAAGCACTCATCATTTTCACTGTAACTGTGTTTCTTCCTACCTCCCCTTAGGCATGTCACCAAAGACCTCAGGTAAAGACTCATTGCTCTGAGTTGCCTGATGTCCAGTGGAATACTGAATGCACTCTGGAGGTGTCTCTCAGTTCACTATAGAGGACCCTAGAGCACATAGGTAACAGCTGGGTGGGATGAATCCAGATTCTACCAGTGCAATCAGTATCAATACTGCTACAGAAACAGAACTGCCTTATTCACTCAGCTGGTCCTTATTTGATATGCTGTTCACCCACAAGAAGGAGAAAGATCCTCTGGTACTTAAATATTTTGAAACCTCTTTCTTTTCCTGCATTCCTTTGCTTCACATGAAATTACTGTGCATCTTGAATTAAAGACGCATCTGTTTTCTGCATATAGCTGTCTTGACAATCAGAAGGTTGAACACCTTCATGCTGCACCCCCTTGTGACTGTGACTGCTAGCTACAATTTGTCCAGCACTGTCAGTATAGTACAAAAAGAATCCCCTGGCAGCATAAACATGCTGCCAAGGCCTTTCCAAAATTGCTTCTTGTTGCTTTCATAGCAGTAAGGCATTTTGTTGGACCAATGCAAGGTTTGTGGCCCCACCTTTCTTCAAGTTTGTACTTTGTATGAGCTACTCCATATGCATTAATGTACACTGGAAGAATATTCAGAGATGGGATATGTTACTTCAAGACTGATCCTAGATACAACTCAGCAAAGACATAATTACTAGCTGGGTCAGAGCCTCCATGACACGTGCTTTACCATACCCATTTGCTTGCCATGGTGTTCCCTTACAGTCATGACATTACAAATGTAATCCAATGGCAAAATTCAACCCATTGCTTCTAAGAGTCAGTGTAGGGTTCAGCACTGTTCCCCACTGGACACCTGTTCCTCAGTCAAAATCTCCTGGAGTTTTCTTCTAGTTCTTTCCTCAAAAAGATATTTCCCAAAACTCCTTCTGCCTCTTCTAAGATCCATGAAGTTTCCTGATAGCCCCTTGATCCCAGAAATTATCTTGTCAGGTATCCATGATAGCAAAGATATCAGTAAGGTTTTGCCTCATGGAATGAAAGGAGATGAATTAAGCCATCACCAGTATGACTTCCTGCTCCCATTTCACTTCCCCTAAACTGACATAAAACTGGGGATTCCTCAAATGAGTATGCAGCCCTCATATCCTGTTCCCCAGAAAGCAGAACACAGTAAAAATAGGAACGCTTAAACAGTTTCACAAGAAGGGAAAAGCATCATTCACTGCCCACTTTTCAAATCATTAACAGTAACCAGTAAATCTATGCCCAGACCACTAGTAAAGAACGAAGTGGGATTACTTCAACATAAATAGTTGTAAGAATCATTGCAGGGTAATGAAACAATTACAAGCATAAGCCACTAAAACGATCTTATGCCATTCTTACAGATTCTTCAAAGAAAGAGCCTCGGTGGAATTTCTGGAAGTACCTTGTCAGCCCTGAGGGTAAAGTTGTGAAATTCTGGAGACCTGAAGAGCCCATAGAAAGTATCAAGCCTGAAGTAACATCATTAATCAGGCAGATTATCATGAAAAAAAAAGAGGACCTCTGAAAAAGCCATTCATGCTGTGAATCCATTCAACAGTATGGGTACACAACGTTACTACATTCCTGGGAAATGCTGCTAGAAGTTAAACCAGCGGTGATTTTACTTCATTTTGGTGTTAGTGTTTTCAGCTACACAATGTCTATTAATGTTGGATTGGCTCCTGCAACAGCCTTGAGAACCACTGAGGTTACTGAGAGTGGCAAGGCACTCAGTACCTTGCAGGCATGGACTTTCAATTTACATAAAGTTTCTGAATGTTTCTTTAAATTTATGACAATAGCTAATTACAATTGTCACCATCAGGGAGATAGCTAAAAAGAAGAGGATTTGCTGATAAATTACTCAGTATTTGCACAGAAGAGTTTTATTTCCCTTCTGTCAGTAACAAATAGATTTTTATATTCCATTACACATAGTTGCCCTGAGTGAAAGACATGGCCCAGAGGCATAATACCAGGGTTTTTGGGGTCAACTGCAACTGAAGATACAGGCTTTGCAATATCTTCTCGAGGAAGATTACTGAATTGTGAAGCCGTCAACTTAGTTGTAAAAAACTGTACATAGAAAGTAAAATTATTAAAAGAAAAAATTGCAGAAACGTTTCACTGCCTGCTTTGTATTTTGATTAATTTTTCATTTTACCTTTACAGCAACACTGTTAACCTCTTTAGCCTTCTCCATACATTTGCACTGTATGAGAGCTCACAGCTGTGAGCTCATCTCTTGCTGGATTGCCAGTCTTCTGACCTGGATGAAGGCAGGGCCTGTGTGAATATACATGGCTGCTTACAGCAGGATTCAAGAGGCAACAAAAATCAACACCCTGGCACTCTCATAGACATCTTTCTAGAAAAAGGTTTTGCCTGAAAAAACAGTCATTGAATTTCTTATTTCACCATTTGATCGCAATTCACTACAACCATCTTCTGTAGAAATTTGAATACAGGTAGCATTCAAGTCCCGGATCTACAGAGATTTTAAGTTTTTCAAAGTTTACTGTTAATTAACATTTAACTCTAAAAACTACATATGACTGTATTACTTATTCTTCATAAGACATACCAGCTCTTCCAATGTAATATTTAGGGCAGATCACTGATAAACTAATCACTCTCTTAAATCCAAATTACCGGTTATCCAGGGTAAAAATAAAGCATCTTTAACTGCCAAATCTACACAGATTTGTAAAGGCAAATGAATAAAATCAAAGTTAGAACACTGTTACACAAGCACACATTTATCTATAGTCAAAAGCCAACAAAGTAATATGAATACAAGTTTGTATAAATATCCACTTACAGTTTATGTAGGATATAGCATATAAAAAAAATACTAAGCTATGAATGCTATAAACAGTTTAAAACCTATTTATTGGATTCTTAGATAATCCCACCAATTTAAGATAAAACTGCCCCCTTAAGAAGGTTAACAGAGTTCAGTCCATGAGTGTTAAAGTTTCTTCCACTCCATTTGATCATAATCTATTGCATCCTTCATCCCAACACTTCCTTCATTCCTATCTCATGCTTCCCTCACTCCTTAGGTCTGACAAATCCTCATTATCTCCAACAGATACCGTTTAACTGTCAGCTCCGCTTTCCAAAAATTGCCTGGGAGTGCAAATAGTCTAAATCTATTTCGGTCACTGGTTGGACATGTCCCTGTTAATTCAAGTATTATCAGAAAATATTTGTTTGCTGAGCCCACACACCAATGCTCCAGTAAACGCTTAGTGGTATAAAAGAAACATATTCACATAGGGCCCAAAGCTGAAACTCTTGCTTACACGGTTTAGTACGTTACTTAGAAAGCAGTTGAATTAGCTAGGTGTGTTGAACACAGTTACACTTATTTTTATACCCTACATTCACTCAGTTTGCATAATCTAGCACAGCTCCTTTCAGTCTGTCATGGTTTAACCCCAGCTGGCAACTAAGCAT
This sequence comes from Phaethon lepturus, assembly GCF_000687285.1. Taxonomy (NCBI): domain Eukaryota; kingdom Metazoa; phylum Chordata; class Aves; order Phaethontiformes; family Phaethontidae; genus Phaethon; species Phaethon lepturus. The sequence continues at coordinate 49,779 of NW_010511242.1, forward strand.
GCGGCTGCTCACTCACTCCCCTCCGGTGGGATGGAGAAGAGAATCAGAAGGGTGAAAGTGAGAAAACTCGTGGGCTGAGATAAAGACAGTTTAACAGGTAAAGCAAAAGCCACACACACGCGCGAAGCAAAACAAGGAATTCATTCACCACATCCCACGGGCAGGCAGGTGTTCAGCCACCTCCAGGAAAGCAGGGCTCCATCACATGTAACGGTTACTTGGGAAGACAAATGCCATCACTCTGAACATCCCCCCCTTCCTTCTTCTTCCCCTCAGCTTTATATGCTGAGCATGATGTTGTATGGTGTGGAATACCCTTTTGGTCAGTTGGGGTCAGCTGTCCCAGCTGTGTCCCCTCCCAGCTTCCCGTGCACTCCCAGCCTACTCACTGGTAGGGTGGGGTGAGAAACTGAACAGTCCTTGACTGCTTAGCAACAGCTGAAAACATCAGCACATTATCAACATTATTTTCATCCCAAATCCAAAAAACATAGCCTCATACTAGCTTCTATGAGGAAAACTAACTCTTAGCTGAAACCAAGACAAGTCAGGGGAACTAGGCAGTCATTGAGCCCCATACCAGCTAAGGATCCAGTGAGACATTTATAATAACGGTGTTTATATTCTTGTCTCAACAGTGATGTGCTAATGTGGCAGTGTAGTCAGTTGCTGGTGTATGAAGAACAGCTAACTAACAATACACTGCCTCATCACCACACACAACTCTAGGATCACACTAATTCTGCAGACCTTCACAAACATTAATCCTATTTCTCCTCCTAAGAGACCTTCACTTTGCAAGGCACATATAGCAGCACCCAGATAAAGCAAGTAATAACAAAGAGCTTCTTTTGCATTCGAAGTGCCCAAAGTGCCAGGATCAGGATAGAGGTAATACTCTGTTGCCTGTGGCAGTATGTTTGATAGAAGCTTCCAGTGTAACATGAATCAGAAGGATCATTGTGCTTCCAGCCTTTATTCTTCCAAAGTATAATATTATGTCCTATTCAAATTGTGTCTCCTGGTTGGTGACTGTGTGTAGTTGTTTTAATGTATTGCTGTTCACAAATTAACTCTGAGAAGCAAGCAGAGAAGAAAAACACTAAAGTTGACTTCTCTTTTTTTATAGAATGGAAAGGTTATTATTTTTCAGATATAGCATTCAGGCAGTTGGTAAAAGTTATTTGAAGCCTTTCCAGCATCTAATGACCCAGTTTAAAAAAAAATAACCTGCCCCCCAAAAAAACCAACCAAGTTGCATTTTCAAATGTCATTATAAAAAAATTAAAATCAAACTTTAAATCTCAAGTGAAGTTTTTAACTGCATTGTTTGAAATGTTTGAATTATTTGCCTGTTTCAAGTATTTATAAACCTCCTGTTACCTTAGTATCTAAAAGCAGATAAAAACCTGAACCTGAATAAACCAGAAATTCTCACAATTCTTTGGATAACAGTTGATAACAGAAATACAAGATCCTGTTATAATACCAAAAATGGGCCTGACAGTCAAAAAAAGCAATAATCAGGTGGACCCAAAAGACTGCGTATACAAAAGTAATAGCTCTCCACTTTGATGATGAAGGCATGTGGAAAAGGATAGCAACTGCATGTTAGTTGATGTCAAAACTTCAACCAGCTAACATACACTGCCATCCCATCACACACAGATGCACCACCTGCATTCCTGGAAATTAGAACCCTAGCACTTTCCAAAGGAGCCACCTTTAAACAGTGATGAGCTGGCCCTGCAGCAGGTGACAGTGCAGTAGTGACTGCTACATTCAGGTACAGCAGTCAGCTAACAGTACACTGCCTACCAGACACAAGAGTCCATGTAAAGCGAGATGTCTCATGAAACAAGATGTCTGGAAATATCTCTTATTTTCCACCTAAATTCAGCATTGTTCACGTGTTTCAAGGTTTGTATTTCATACATGTATACATACCAGCTCAAGCTGTAAATACTGTCATGAAACAAGCGGCACAGGTAAGTTTCTGATTCATCAAAACCTGAATTAAAGTAATAGGATAAAACCGATGTGGAGTATGACTAGAATCAGATCCTAGACTGTCCCAACGGAGCTGGATAGCACTGCAGACAGTTTCTTGCCTTAGTTGTACAAGCACCAGTAGAGTATGTTATCTCCACAAGTTAATTGGTATCATACGCACTTAACTGCAGTCCTTTTCTCCCTTGAGCATCCATTTACAGTCACTGTTGGAACCCGGCCCTTAGTCTAGACGAGCACAGAGTCTAACTCAGTATAGTCAATTTTAGGCTATTTTGAAATCAGAATTATCATTGCTTACTCCATAGTGCAACTTAACGTCAAGGTGATGCCACACTGTACCTCCATTTACAGCAACGTAATGGAGGATACATAAAAATCCCAAGATTCAAGCTTATGGATATAGGCTGGATGGAGGTAAAATTTTAACTACAACATCTACTTTGATGGAAATCCCTTTGAAATCATGCTGGAAAGCAGCCACTGAGCTAAACACTTTGTATAAACATCAATGAATATCAAATTCGAAGCCTTCCTTTTGCTTCTTAAAAACCGGTCTTAAATCTCTCAAACATCAACTCAATACAAAACAAAACACTAAAACATTTACTTGCCTGAATGCTGCTGCAAGCAGCCACAGAAAAGCACTGGCTAATTGATTTTCGCTTACTCCACAGCAAGAGGCCACCTCTGAGTTTTCCACGATGCATTTGAATGAAACAATGCGGAGTGCAGCTAGCAGCTGTTGACACATCAGAGACTACAGCCAGCTAACACGCACTGCCAGACTGTTAAATTCTGAGGAGTTTTGGCCAGTAGCTCCCCCAATCCCCCCCAACCGAATTTCTTCTCCTAGAGCCCAGTCATTGCTCAATTTAACAACATGGTTTTTCCCATGGGTTACATATACTTACGCTGGAGCAACATTCTCGGCATGCTGGTCACTACACTCCTGTACTGTCATTATGCATAAGGGCACACTGCTCATCTCCTGTTTCCGATCTTCAGTATGGTCAATTCCTTTTACGCTTTCACCTCCCATATTGCAGTCTTACCAGTTTTTGTGATCTATGTCAACTCCTTAAGTCACAAGCTGCCTGTATTTTGCTTCCTGCTTACTGTCAAGCATATTGTTAGTGATTAATAGGTTTTCCACCTATGTTCCCAGTGTATATGCAAGTTCTTTGTTATCCCTCTTACCTTTACCACCCTCTAAATGTGGACAAGTCAGCTTGCAATGCCAATAAAAAGACAGCTCTGCAAATCCATACAACCCCTCCAATCATGTCAAGTAACTTTTAAACAGCAAGCAGTGCCTCTAGTGCCAAAGGAGAGAAGCCCACAGGTGGTTTTGATTCCTCCCCTCAATAATTACTTTACCAACAGTTTGTGTTTTTCTGACATTTCGGGTGCTACTGTTACGAAAGTGTGATAAGGTTTCATAGGAAAGGAAAAGTATATAATTTATTTTTTAAAACACTTATCTTCGATAGTTTCCTCCTCTCCCTCCCCCAGAAATGTGAGGAGGGGAACTCCTTAGCACAACACCTACAGAGGAGTGCCTGCCCTTACCTCAGACACCTTCTGCAGGCTTTGCTCTCTGCCCTGCTTCAGGTCTTTTCCAAGCGTTCTCGTCACTTTCTCCTTGAAAGAAACACAGAGGCACAACATTTAACAAACGTTAACAAACGCTCCGCGTTTCTTCATCCTGAAGCACCCCCCGCCCAGCCTCGCTCCTTGCAAGGCTTCGCTGGGCACCGCGGCCCTCGGGACCAGGCCGCGCC
>NW_010511243.1:0-699 GCF_000687285.1 Phaethon lepturus
TGACCGTACGAGCTAGGATTGAGACCGAGTATATTAGCTCTTGTGCCCATAATGCATTTACCTTACTCCTATAAGGGTGTTTCTCCTTCCATGTTTTATTGTGGGGTTTATATTTCTGCATACCCTGCCACGAAACGGACACTAACTTAGAGTAGAAGCAGGGCAAGCCACTACTGTAAGGAGTTCTGTTCAAGCTGGTAGAATATTTTCATTTTCATTATCCACACTGTGCAAGAAATACCAGGTTTTGTTCCTGTTTTGCTTCCATCCTTAGATCCAGCTTTCCGTCCCTTTTTTCTTCTCGCTTTCTGTCCGGTGTCCTGTCTCTCTTGTTTTGCTCTTGTTCTGTCTGCTCCCCAGCCCTATCCCATTCCCTTTTGCTGTTTTGCACTTTCTTGTTTTTTTCTTTTTTAAAAGTTTCCCATGCCTTTTCTTTCACTCCCCAGTTCCCCAGTCTTGTGCCACGTCCCATTTTTGAGTCCACGGAACCGACGTCGGGAGCGAGAAGGGTGTGAGAAGCAAGTCCTCTAGTCCGTCACTGTTTTTACCTTCTTCATCTCTCTGTCCTAATATGTATTTCTCATTGTAAACTACTTTTTCTCTCTCTGTACATCCCATTCCCTGTCCCCACCTTTACCCTTGCTTCCTTCTTCCTCTCCTTTTTCTTCGTCCTTTTGGCCCGCTCACTGACCCTATTCC
>NW_010511244.1:0-282 GCF_000687285.1 Phaethon lepturus
CAGTTCGGATTGGTGAGAGGAACATGATTATGTACTCCACCAGTATATGTTCCTGCAGCGATAAGGGCTTCTATATTTGTTCAAGCAGTTTTAACCACTAGCTGTTTCTCTGTTTCTATCATTGCATCTAACATTAAATCTATATCTTTCCAGTCAGGATCCTGATTTTTAACTATCAGTTCAAATCTCTTCACCACCCCTATTGGGTCATCCCTATAATTTCTCACTACCTCCTTCCACATGTCCAAATCACTCATTGAAAAAGGGACCTTAATTCTAGTC
>NW_010511244.1:536-1511 GCF_000687285.1 Phaethon lepturus
TTTTCCCAGTTCTTTCCCTTTTTCCTTCTCCAGAGCCAGGACAAAGGGCTCTGAAGGGGCTATATTGATTCTACAATCTCTCTGCCATTCCAGATGATTTCGCAATGTGAAAAACCTATCTGCATAAACTTCATCCCATTTTCCCCTCTCTCCGAAGGAACAACATTAGTTGTAACAATGTATTATATTTTAATGTCCCATTAAAGGGCCATTTTTCTCCATCATCTAACTTAGAGAGGCCACCACTGATTACAATACTTAATTAAAGTTTTTCTATTGACAATTCCTCCCGGCACTCCCCCCCAATCTTTCCAATGCTGTAAAACGCATCCCAATGGACTTTTCTTTACAATTCCACTACTCTGTGACCCCCTCCATATCTAACGTAAATTTTACCATTAATAACCAAAATCTGATAAATGACAAACCAGTGATCAATAGCTGAAATGCATTAGCCGAAAGTCAGATAAGAGTTAACCAATCCTGTTTCCAAATGGGGATGCAGCCCCTCCAAATGGGTATGTAATCCTCTACCAAATGGGGACTGAGCCCCTCCAAATGGGGATATAATCCCCTGCCAAATGGGACATAAATCCCCCAAATGGGGATGTAATCCCCTACCAAATGGGGACTAGGCCTCTCCAATTGGGTTGTAATCCCCTACCAAATGGGACATAAGTCCCCCAAATGTATACCTGTAAGGTGCTAGCAACCCCGTATACGCCGACCTGCGTGCATGTCTGCACGTCTTAATAGACGGTCCCAAATCGATCAATGGTGACCAAATTCAAGATTTAAAGATGTCTTCTTACCAGAGGGTCTTTGTCTGTTCCCGCGGTGACCCGACTGAGAACGGGAGTCTCTTCAGAAAAGATTTCCGGGTGTACCCAAGAGAGTCCCAGACTGATTGGGTCCTGCAGCTGAGTAGACGATGTCCCACCAGAGTCGCCAAATGATTCAAAGAAATCCAAACTT
>NW_010511245.1:0-5519 GCF_000687285.1 Phaethon lepturus
TGTGCTGCCGCCTTCGCCGTTTGGCCGCTTCAGCACGATTCTTCACTCCGTAGCCCTTCGCCTCGGTGGCGCACAGCAGGAGTAACATGAATAGTGCTGTAGAGCTCAAGAAAAAAAAATCTGTAGAGACATCACTTACTGCATTTGCAGAGCAGCGACAGCCTCGTGATCCTTTTGGAGAGCTGGGTGAATAGCATTTAATTTCAGTGGTCAATCCACACAAGTGAGAGGAGAAAGAAAGGGAGATCTGCTTCAGCCCAAAGAAAATCATCTTTTCAATCAAACAATCCAACAAGAAAACTCAGAATAATCCATTTTGTATCAGACTAAAACATGTTTCGTTTAATTTTAAATTATTAGTGTACTTGATTTTTTCAGCATAGCCAATTTTGACAGGTGCTGCTGTTTCTAAAAAAAATCCATTTTTTTCATTTAAGACAAAACAGGATTTTTAATATTTAAGCCACTTCTCCTCTTTCTTGGTAAAGCCACATGATACAGTTTCACAAAAATCTTCATTTTTCTTGCAACCTATTTTCAGGCAAACTCAATAAACATACACAGAACTCGCCTGCTTGCCTTCCCCAGAAAAAAAATTGCAAGTCTGGATTCTCCGGCCCGCTGCTAAAAACAGCCTGTTTCCATAGTTGTTACTTCCCCTGCAGTGAGCGAGTCCCAAACATCCCTAACGCCTCGCCACATCTATAAAGCTTCTCCTCCCTGGCCAGCAGGCTGCTTGCAGGCCAAATGCAGCCAAGAGTTAGGAGCAGCCTCGTCTGCTGCAGTTCTGACTCACTTTCTTGGCCCAGCTTCAGTCAGTTGGGGAATTCACTGGAGGATGGATGTGTCAGTGTCCTGGTTTCAGCTGGGATAGAGTTAATTTTCTTCCTAGTAGCTGGTATAGTGCTGAGGTTTGGATTTAGTATGAGAATAACGTTGATTGATAACACACTGAGGTTTTCGTTGTTGCTACGTAGCGCTTACACTAGTCAAGGACTTTTCAGCTTTCATGCCCTGCCAGCGAGAAGCTGGGAGGGTACACAGCTGGGACAGCTAACCCAAGCTGGCCAAAGGGATATTCCCTACCAGACAATGTCATGCTCAATATATAAAATGGGGGAAGTTGGCCAGGGGCACCACTGCTCAGGAACTGTCTGGGCATCAGTCAGTGGGTGGTGAGCAATTGTATTGTACATCACTTATTTTGGATATTCTTTTATCATTATTATTACTGTTACTATTACTACTATTACTACTATTATTATTATTATTTTCTCTTCCCTTGCTGTCCTATTAAACTGTCTTTATCTCAACCCATGAGTTTTACATAAGAGTGAGCAAGTGACTGTATGGTGCTTAGTTGCCATCTGGGGTTAAACCACAACAGTTGGCATCAAAGCTCCTCTGGAATGCTTAAAGGTTAAAGCAGCCCAGGACACCAGTGGAACAGGTCTTCCTGCAACCACCTTCATGGAAGTCATAAAAGCCTTTCTAGATGCCAGCTAGAGAACGACTCTAGTGGCAAGCTGCAAACATCCTTCTGCCAGCAGACTTGCATAGGAGTCTCTTCAGCCTGTTTCTACCCATTTGTGTCTGTAGTTTTGCCCACAGAGGAAACAAAAATCTTTTGATATCAAAACTAGGCAGCCATAAGTATTTTACCCAGCACTGCTTCAGGGATGCTAGAAGTGCCCTGAAGGTAAAGGAGATGGCAGAGAACAGCAAAGCCAAAACAGATCCGTGTCCCACTGGCACTGTTTGTACATCCTGCATATGTCAAGGGTATGGAGCTGGACTGAGAGTGCCAGCTCCAACCCCAGAGACTGTTCCCTTCTCACAACCCGTAAGTTTCCAAGACCATGAAACCATTTGGGAATGAAAAAACCACTATCTATCATCGACAATGAAGCTTTGTCCAGACTAGAGTTGGGCAACAAGTCTTAGTTAAGCCCTTTCTCGTCCAGATATGGAAATGAGGGCTGGCAAGTTTGTCTTGATTGTATTATGTTTCTTCTCTGACAGAAAAAACAGATTAACTATTTCATACTCACATTTTCTTAGTGAAATGTTCAACATGTTAAAATCAAAATAAAATAGCTGTAGTTCTGATGTTGAATTTTAATACCTAGATATGCCTAAAAGTACAGTTACTTTGATTTGAACATAATGCTTTGTCTAGTTCAAAACACTTTTTTTTTAAAATTTTGTTTTGGATTTTGATTTCTTTTTCTTTTTTTTTTTTTTTTTTGGTAGAGAGAATTCTTTCACTGGAACTGAATTTTTCATATTGTTTTTTGTACCACGGGCACTTTGAACATAGTTGCTCTGTTGATATCCAGACCAGACTTTTCTCTGAAATGAAGAATTCCATAATCTTCTAGGAAAAAAAACCCTAGACCACACAACTTTGAGGGGAAATGGCACAGAGGGGTTTTTTTGCAGTTTTGCGCTAGTGACCACTGGTTTACAGTTCTAAACATTTGATCCTAAACCTGCAGCCACTGGTAGCACTGTATAATCATTCATCTCCATTTATTGACAAGTCCAGGAAAGTTATGTCCCAGGTGTGCTCCATAGGGTACCCAAAGTCAATGGCTTCTTCTAGCCACAGTTGTCCACATCCTTAGGCCCCACTGTTGCATCTCCATGTGGTCCACATGTGATTTTATTCATGCACTAGTATCATGGCTTCTATTCTTTGCAAGTTGTGCAAAGGATACAAGCCATTCATAGTGACCTCCAGGAAACCCACTCTTTTTTTGGTTCTCTCGCTCTGCTAAGTTCTGGGGAAACACAATCACAGTTGGTCCTGAGGTTGCAGAATAAAAAGACAAAGATGGAGGAACACCAGAAAAAACTACACAAGGCAACAGAGGAAGTTGGACTTGCTCAGTGAGAGTTTAGGAATTATAATTTCAGAACACTGTATGTTTCACAGTAAGTGATTGTGGTTTATGCTCCATAAGAAAAGGTGCAGAAGATACAGCCAGTCTTTAAAAACCCCACAGATTTAATTCATACCCATGGGTCAGTTGGGGGTGAATGAAACCAGATGATCGAAAACAAGAACCAGGCTAAACAACACATCACATCCAACCTACACAAAATCCAAACTTGAAACAGTTGAAAGTTATTTGCTAAACAATGCTCCTTCTGTCTTTTGCCTCAGCACCATCTACCTCTGTTGATTAAAGGCGAGAAGGCAAAGTCTGGGACAGGTACAAGGAGCATTTATTGATTTCATGGAAATGGAAGCGACCTTTGGTCATTCAAGACATCAATAATCCATTGTGTGAGCAGCCAAAAAGCAAATTGTTACTGATTCCTGTAACTTAAGTGAAGAGCAAGTTGCCCTGCTCTGGTTTTAGAAGTTTGATAGACTTTCCTATTCAATTACTGATTGCATGGAGAGGAAGGAAAAAAAAAAACGCAGGGGCAGTCCTGCAGGCTCTGAGGTACCCTTCAAGGCAGGGTCCAGAATACACCTACAACTTCAGCAAATGCAAATGTTGGTTTAGCACTTTCCAGAGCAATGAGGAGGAAGGTATTGTCACTAAATCCCCTCAGAGATGCTGGTAAGTCTGCATCCTATGGAAGGAAGGAAATGTGGAAGATGTTGTTGGGATAACAGAAAAACAGCAAGCTTACAGGCCTGCAAAACGGAAAAAAGGATGCAAGAGAAGAGTTGGGGAAGTTGTCAAAGCAGTCAGAAATTTTGCAATGAGGATTTTAGACCATTTATGAATTCATCCTTTGCTTTAATAAAAATATTGCCAAAATAAGATACACTGCTAATCTATTTTTCATCCTCCCTGTTTTTGTTGTTGATATCTTATTGGCACCATATGCATCCATGCATTCAGGGGTCAGAGGGATTCAGGATTTTTTTTTTTCTCTAGTTTGGCAATATTCCACTGCACTGACAGTTTTTTGGTTTTTTCTTCTAGAGAGACATTTAAGTGAATTGATTTTGAATCTTTGACATTGTAATCAATACATGTAAGAGAAAATATTAGCTCACAACTGTCAGTTTCTGCTGTGATAGTGGTTTTCTTCCTTAGTACCAGATAAGATCAGTCACTATCTAAATGAAATGTGCTGGGTAAACACATCTTACCTAAAAGCAAAGCTCTACCAAAACAAACAAGGTTAAAAAGACCAGGGATCCCACTACATTGTCCCAGATAACAGAGCCCTCCCACCTCCTCTACACTTCAGGTTTTTCCCTGAGCACCTACCCAGTCCATTGGACTAAAATAAGACTAGTCCAAGGCTCACGTGAAGAAGAACAGGCTAATCTTCCTCATTCTGGTTGTAAATGAAACTGGGCAAGATGAGTCTGCCTATCCATTCAAAGCAATTTACTCACCCTCTTCCTTGAAGTGTATCATTCCTTTGAAGTATTCCTTCCCAGCAGTGACATTTACACACAGCTGTCTGCAGTCACAAATGGAAAAGATATTGGGATTTTTTCATGGAGAGTGGCCAGAATTAAAGCAGCTTTTGTATTGCCAAAGCTCATACAGGTCATTATGTGTCACCGGTTAGTCAAATAACAGATGTAACTCCCACAGCATGAAGGGCTGTTGTTGTTTTCCCTTGCTTTTCGACTACTGCCCCGTGAGCATCACGTGTAAACAGGAACAAAGTGTGTGAAATACAAGGTTATTGTTTTGTATATTAACTGTTACCATCCCTGTGATAAAAGATGTGTCAGGCTCAGTTCTCAAAACTGAAAGAGAACACGGGAAAGAAGACACTGAGGCTGTGTCCATATTAGCAAACTAAGTATTGCCAGGCCCAAGTGTTGGAAATCCATCTCCTACTACCTCCTATACTAGCTCCTCACCAAATTTACTTTTGGCCACCAGTCTCTTCTGAAGCACAGGTCAGAGCCAGCATAGGTCAAGGACCATTTCATGTGTCGCCTTGTTGTGGCAGTCAGACACACGTGAGAGTGTGATATGTTGCCTCGTCCATGTAAGCTGGCCTCAAAGATGGCAGGTGGACACTGGTGTGGTGTCCACCACTGGGTGTATTGGGTTTTTTGCCTCCACTTCTGCTTCGTCTTAAGAAACCTCGGTACCGGGGAAGATTATGGAACGGTTCATCTTGGGGGTCCTCACGGGGCATGTTCAGGACAACCAAGTGATCAGGCCCAGCCAGCACGGGTTCATGAAAGGCAGGTCCTGCTTGACCAACGTGATCTATATGGCCAGGTGACCCACCTAGCGGATGAGGGAAAGGCTATGGATGTTGCCTACCTGGAATTTAGTAAAGCCTTTGACAACATCTCCCACAGCATTCTCCTAGAGAAACTGGCGGCTCGTGGCTTAGAGAGGTGTGCGCTTCGCTGGATGAGGAACTGGCTGGATGGCCGAGCCCAGAGAGTTGTGGTGAATGGCGTTAAATCCGGCTGGCGGCCGGTCACAAGCGGTGTTCCCCAGGGCTCAGTTCTGGGGCCGGGCTTGTTCAATATCTTTATATGTGATCCGGCTGAGGGGATCGAGTGCTCCCTC
>NW_010511246.1:0-10301 GCF_000687285.1 Phaethon lepturus
CACACCCCCCGGCCCCGCCTCCCGGCCCCGCACTGGCCTTCCCGCGGGGGAGGCTCTGCTTAGCCCCTCAGGGGCATCCTAAGCCCGCAAACCGTGCGGTGCCACATCAAAACTGCGGGTGGTGGCAGCTGGCTTCTAGCCTCGCCGAAATAAAACTCTCAAGCCTGATAAGAGAAAATTCATGAATGGGGAAGTTTAATCCGTTTAAGAGGAGCTCTGTCACGATGTTTTCAAGTTTACTACGGATTTAAAGCGTAATTCACCTTTCTGAAGCGGACTGGGTTGAGATTCAGTCTTCCAAAGGTCTGCCACAAGACCTGCTGGCAGATCTGACATGTCTCTTTCTAGAGAAACCCTACAAATAATCCCCAACGTCTTTGGATGAACTCAGACTGAAGTTTACACTCTCTAAAGCTAATTATGTGATTGTATTGCTTATACAAACCCCTCGATTTTTCTGGTTCTGTTTTGTTTGTATTGGAAATGCAGCAGTAGCTGCTGTATTAGTCTTTTCTTCTTTTCCCTTGTTTTGAAAGGTAAAAAATAGTTTTAAACAGAGTGTCTTGATGGATTACCCAGATTTAGGGCAGCAAAATCCTTGAGTGATTAGAACTCTGGATAACCCAGGTGTGAATTTACAGATTGAGAATTACTTTTGAAGTTTTGTATACTGTGCGCTACAAACGACATTAACACACTGTTCTTCATTTGACTCTTGCTGCAGCTGTACTCTCTGAGAGGCTTTTCATAGGTTTAATTTACCTTTTTAATCCAGTATCTCACTTTGATGTGGGGTACAGGGTAAATCTTTCCATTTGGAGTTCTGTGTACCTGTGGTGAATAATAAAATATCTAATGAATAAAGTCTTTCTAATGAGATCAGATGTATGGTGAGGAAAGGCCACTCCCCACTCCTCCCCTCTTCCTTTCAGTCAAAGGAGGGAAAAAACCAACGTGTCTGAAAAGACAGCAGTGCCTCCCAGGCCAGCAAGTTTTAGAAGAACCAGAAATTAAGGCTTTCAAAGCAAAAGCAGTATTACAAAGTTTAAAACAAAGTTTAGACAATTGCCTAAAACTTCAGCTCCCATTAGTACTGCCCTTTTTTGAGGCAAGTGATAGCACAGTGAGTACTGGCAGTGACGCACAAGCTGGTCAGACTCTGAACTCAAGATGTCCCGAAATGAGGTAGCTCTTCTGCAAGACTGTGGGGCCTGGGTCTAACCTGTGGGGCTGAGCCCCCCAGCCGCACCACTGAGAGCCCAGCTGAGCTGTAGGGTGCTCGAGAGTGAGCACTGCTTTCCCCACCTGCAAATAAAACACACAGGCATCAACCCAGAGGGACTTTAAGGGTGGTGGGGGAGGCAGAGGAGGCAGAGAAAGGCTCTTTTGACCCTTGGACCCTTGGCTGCCGCCTCCTTCTCCTGCCCTGCCCAGCCCACCCCAGGCCAGGATTGGAGATGCTCCGCTCGCAAGCAGGCTGATTTGGCACCACTAACGCGTGCTCAGCCCCAGGCAGGTTTAGAGCTTAATTCAGCATTTTGTGAGCGGAGATGGAGGTGGTCGTCACCATCCGGGCAGCTGGGGTGTCCGTGCTGAGAGTAGTGTGGCCAGCAGGAGTAGGGAAGTGATCGTGCCCCTGTACTCGGCACTGGTGAGGCCGCACCGCGAATCCTGTGTTTACTTTTGGACCCCTCACTACAAGAAGGATGCTGAGGTGCTGGAGCGTGTCCAGAGAAGGGCAACGAAGCTGGTGGAAGGTCTGGACAACAAGTCTTATGGGGAGCAGCTGAGGGAACTGGGGTTGTTCAGACTGGAGAAGAGGAGGCTGAGGGGAGACCTTATCACTCTCTGCAACTACCTGAAAGCGGGTTGTGGTGAGGTGGGTGTTGGTCTCTTCTCCCAAGTAACTAGTGATAGGACGAGAGGAAATGGCCTCAAGTTGCGCCAGGGGAGGTTTAGATTGGATGTTAGGAAAAATTTCTTCACTGAGAGGGTGGTCAGGCATTGGAACAGGCTGCCCAGGGAAGTGGTGGAGTCACCATCTCTGGAAGTGTTCAAAAAATGTGTGGATGTGGCGCTTCAGGACATGGTTTAGGGGACATGGTGGCGTTGAGTTAATGGTTGGACTTGGTGATCTTGAAGGTCCTTTCGAACCTTAGTGATTTTGTGAGAGCTGCCTGGCAGGTCTGCCACTCTGGCTCCTCCTCAAGCCTTTTGCTGCTCTGATCTGGGGGGCCGGCTGGCCACCAGGCAAGACGAAGCCCCCCATGACATCTCCAGGCACGGCGCCCTTGCTGTTCTTCTTGACAGGAGACGAGTGGCAGGCAGGAGCCCTTCCCCACAGAGCAGGAATCCCAAAGGGAGTCCTTTGCGTTTCGTGGGAATACGTAAACTCGTCCCTCATTCCCCCGCTGCCTGCCCCACGTCTGGTGGGCGCTGCTTCCCAGGGAGCTTCCCCCGGGCTTGGTGCAGCCATCTCGGCATGCTTTCCTGCCAGGCCTCGATACGCAGATGCTGGTGCTGGTAACACCTGCGAGGACATCCAGAAACATGTTTGCTTGGGCAACCAGTACCAGGTGTCACTTTCCTTGTGCTTCAGTACAATACTTCCCTAGTAATTCTTCCCTTAGAAATTAGCTAAGGGGGATTTTATCCAGGAAAAGCTTTTAAAGCTCAGCCCTCCACTTCTGCAGCCCTTATGGTGGGAGAAATCAGCTCTGGGAGAGGAGGGGACAGGCGGTGGGGGCAGGACCCTCTTCAGCATCCCTGTTTAAATCACAGCCTGCCTCGTGCTACGCATGAACAGCCGTCTTTTTGTTCTTCTCCTTTTTGGCTGTATAGGTCACTTCTCCTCATGCAGCTGGGTAATAGTCTTATGGCAGCTTCAAGACCTGTGCATGGGGAAAAGTTTGTTTAAAAAAAAAAAAAAAAAAATGCTTTCAGCGGCGCTTAGCTTCCAGAAATAGGAGAGGGCTCACGCTACGTGACTAGACAGCATTACGTGAACCATCTGCAAGTACTTCATGGCCCAGAAGCCACAGTTTAAAACTTCTTATGCAGAGCTGACCATAGGAAATTCTTACAGAACAGAAAAATATACCAGAGCCTCCATGTCCTGTTCATAACCAGATGGCTCCAGTGTAGTGTGGCGATCGGGTTTTTAAATCCACAGTGATAGTAACAGAAAATACAGATTACCAGTGCTTCTAAGGTGGTTATTCTGGATTGTTGCCTATGCAAAGATTTTGTAAGCCTTTGGGTCACGATACACAACAGTTCGGTTTATAGTAACTTAAAAAAAAGTTGCAATTTAGAACTGTCATTTTAATGAAGAAGCTGTTGGAGCTAAGTTAACTCTCCTAAAAGCTGGGATGATGACCAGATTTACTAGGTTTTTATTAATGGCACTGCTTTTAAATGACTGCATAACACTGACCAACTAATAACCTTATCATTCAGTGCACTTGATGTACTTGATAATAACTATCTCGTTGTGGGTGCATAATTCACCTATGAAATATTGAGGAAGACTATGTTTGTGAATCATAATGAGATATCCAGATTAAAATACAAAATACAATTTATTAGTGAATAGTTACCCATCGGATGTGTATACAATTCATTTTTCTTTCAGTCAGGCACTGTCTTGATTCCTGTTTGTGGAATAAAGAAACACAAAACCCTCTCTAAAGGTGAACGAACCTTTAGAGAACCGAATATTCACGGGTTTTTTTTTTTTGCTAGTACAACTTCAACAGCATGGCATAGTGTACTATGGGTTTTTTTCTCTTAACTTGCCAACTGCCAGCTCTGCATTTCAGGTCAGCTGCTTTGGAGTTGGGTCTCCTACTCTTGTTCTGCAAATCTGTGAAACTGGGGAGACTGGCTGGGTGTTTTGAACAGCCAGGGAAGATATTTACTTATTTTTAAATTTATTTTTAAATTAAGTGTGAGTACTTAATTCAGTGACACCCGTTTGATCTATGCAAGGAGGTAGTTTAAAATTATAACCCACAGAATTCTCCCACTATTCCTATGATCGATCCGCATTTGTTTCACCTTCAGGTATCGCCTCGCAGAAAACCATGGGCAATTTCAAAGGGCACGCCCTCCCTGGAAGCTTTTTCCTTCTTTTTGGCTTGTGGTGGTCAGTGAAATATCCACTGAAGTATGCCTGTCGAAAAAACAAGAACGTTTGCTACCTTGGTTCCAGGGCGGGATTTCAGCGCCTGGAGTTTGTTGAGGGAATCATCAAAGCTGCCTTTGCCCTGATCGGTAAGTAAGGTGGACATGGGACAGGCAACAAAAAGGCTGTGCCTTTTAACACTTTATTTCTTTTTTTAAATTTTGTTCTCTGGTAAAACATATCCGATGATTGTGTTTTGGTATTTTGTCCTTTAAACACCATGAACCTAAGAACTAGTGGGGCTACTGCTATTAATTATAAGGTTAGGACTGTAACATGGTTTCCGTCAATAGCACTCTCCTGGAGCATCTTTAAGGTCTCCTGACCACCTCACAGCTGGTCCATCTGAGTGTTCATGTGCTGTTCACTACTTCAGGGAGGGAGAGAAGACATTTGGGCAAGGGGCACTCACATGCAGACTGGGAGCACCAGATTGTGGAGGCATGGCTCCTCTGTTTTGAAACCAGCCATCTCATGTGTTGGTAGTCTCCACTGAGTTATTGATAAAATATGTGAATGCAGATGTTTCTTCATGAATGTCATTCAGAAGTGAAAATATTCACAAAGACTGAACTCCAGATCTTATTGCTGCAGGACTGCTGCATCGGGGTGGGGTGGGGGGGCTGTTTTTCCTCCCGTTCTGGAGTGGGCTGGCTGCAAACCCACGAGGAGGTTTAGTGAGCTGTGCAGCCGACTGGAAGTGCCTAGTTCTTGTTTGCATCCCAGCAGACTGTACGTTAGCAATTTACCTTTATGGCGTAAGTAAGCTAAATAACAGGCGACCCAAGGAGCTCAGCACATCTGCCTCTCAAGCTGAAAAAGGGTCTTAATTTTAAGCATTTTTAGATTTTTAGATTCTATTTATCTACTCTTCCCCAGATGCTCAGAGTTGCCTCGTTTGTAATCAAGGTGCAGGCTGTACCAAAACCTTGGTCTTTCTTTTCCTTCCCCTCTGGGACTTGTATCAGTTAAGGTACATCAGCACCAAAGTGATGTTGTGTGTACAGTATACACTTTGATATGCCTTAAAAAATTATCAAAACCTAAATAATAGAGTTCATTTTGAGGTGTGAGTGGGGACGTCTTTCCTACAAATCTCCCAGTCAGTGTCTAGAGGTAGTTGGGCAGCTAAAACACTCGTCTAGTGTTTTTATTTTCACTCTGAAGCAAAAAGCTATTATTTTAACGTATGGTAATTTCAACTCCAGTCAAAAAAGTGGACAAGAAAGCCTGGCAAGGACAAACAGTAAAAGCAGCAGAAGGAGTAAAACCTGCTGTTTCTGTGCTAGGAAAACTTGAAACAAAGGTGGATAAACACTGCATTTGCTCTGCAGCGTATCTACTTATACAGCAGGATGCTGGCCCACGCTTTATAAACAATATACTTAACGTTTTAAAAGCATAACATATTTTAAACCCTTCTCAAACTTCATTGATCATATAAAGTATCTAAAAGCAGCTCTCCCCTTGCTGGAGTACTGCAGCTAGTTAGCCAGACACCGAGGGGCCAAGGTAAGGGAGGCAGCGGAGCAGCAATTCGAATGCTAACTCGGTATACATTCTCATGGGACCTTTAATAACTCTGCATGGTGGGGGGGATTTCCTTTTATGGCTTTATAGAAAAAATCCCCTTTGAATTAAGAATCTGAACTCTGCCATCCTGCACATTGCAGGGGACTGAAATGGTAAATCTTTTGGGGACTTTAACATGTGCTATACTTGTGTTTGAACTGCTGGGAAAGGCAGCTGAAAAATTCAGTCAGAGGACTACTACAATACCAATTGTTTCCAAAAAAAAGAAAAAAAAAAGCAGCACAGAATAGCTGTCTCCATTTTCCCTGCTGGAAACTGCAAGATGCAAATAGTCCCCCCAGGAGTGGAGCTGAAGCCTGGTTTCCTCTGGCTTTCTCCTCTCCGGATTAAGTGACGCTTAATCTATGCTTGAGCTCACTCTGTGCTCTTTCAAAAAATCCCTCAGCAAAGAAACTTATTTCATTTCTCCTCCACCCACTGCCTATTTTCTTGAAAAATTTATACAAAATTAATACCTCTGAGGCCTCTGTGCATTTCCACTTGAATTTGGACAACGTGTTAAAAACTTTATTGGAATGGCGGAACAGGGCAGAAGGGAGCAAAACGCAGCCATCACCCAGCGCAACCCTCAGGCAGGCAGATAGCCTAAATCCCAAACTGGCTGGCGTTACGCTGCGTGGGGATATGTTGTTGCCTCTCTAATTTGTATAAAGACTTATCATCGGCCCATGCCTTAAGTACCAGGACAAATAGTTCTAGTTCTTTGTTTCCTGTGCAGGAATGGTGGCTGAGCAGTTTGTTCCCGACGGACCTCATCTGAAGTTGTACGATTACGAGGAGAAGCACTGGGATCACCTGATGAACTGGCAACACGCCACCATGTACCTCTTCTATGGGATTTCAGGGTTGGTTGACATTGTGGCTCATGGGACCGACGTGTTGCCAGCGGCCGTGGACAGGATGATGCTTTCCTTAGCAGCGTTCGTTGAAGGTCAGTTCACCTCGCCCGGTTAGAGGGGCATGTGGAACTCGCAGAGGGGTATCAGTCTTTGGTCTGGGAATTCAGCCTTAGAGAATGAGCCTCTGGGAGCTGGGCGTTTAAACTCCCTGAAACGCTTAAAAAAGGTCTGTTTTGGCCCTCCTGAAAATGCTGAGGGTTTGCCTGCGCTGCAGCCCAGAGCGTGATCACGCGCTGCCGGGGGGTACCTGTGCTTTCCGAACTGGCTCAGGTAGCAACAAAAATGTTACGGAAAGAGCAGCACAAGCCTGTTTCGGGTAAGTGCTCAGCAGCTCGGGCACTCGTGCTCCAGTGTGCGTCCTGACGTGGTAGGCAGCTTGTTAGCTAAAGGCAGTGTGAGTGCATTAACCCGCACAGCGGTCACAGGCTGGAATTTCTCTGGAGACACACTCAGTTCACGTTTTCTGTATGCCCGGTATCTCTCATAGCATCCCTCTTGTTACACTGCGGAGACAGACGAATGGGACTTTTTGTTAATGCGTTTTAAACGAAAGGTGACAGAGCTGCAGCTTCCCACGCGATTTCCTGGTCGGAGCTCAAGAGTGGGAGCGCGCAGTACGTAGGCATCAGTCTTAAAAAATTACTCTCAGTTGGACTGAGAAGGTGATAGTGGCATAAAGAGAAATGCTACAAGGTTCACTCTTTTCTGGAAGGAGATGAAGGGAGATTACAAGGGAAGAAAATATCTTAAACTGATCACTTAATTTATTGCAGGTTTTCTCTTTTGCTACCATCTTCATGGGAGAGCCATGCTGGATGTTCATGTCCATCAGTTATTGCTATTTGCTATCTTTGGAGCTGCTGTTTGCATATTTCTGGAAGTTTTCTTCCGTGGCAGTATTGTGCTAGAGATGCTCCGTACAAGCCTCTGCATATTACAAGGCAGCTGGTTCTGGCAGGTAGGTCACTTTTCTGCCTTAGGAATTTCTTCTTTCACCAAAACCAGTCATTCACCCCTTTGCAGATGTTTCACAGGTGATATAATATGCCTTTTAAACTCAGACCTCAAAGGACTGGTAGAAAACAATGCACTCTTAATGACCCTTTAAAGAGACAAAAGTATTTATCGTATCTATTTTACAGATGAAGAAGCCGTTTCACTTCTAGTGTCTTTTATTTGAATCAATAAAAAAAGCTAAGGTGGTTTTGTTGAGCTCTCCCTTGTGGCTGAACATCCCCTCTGATCTCTGTAACATCCTCTTCAAAATTCACCAGCCAAATGGCAGTGATTTCACAGCCCAGCAATATATGCTGTTCTTTATGAAGACGGTGCCCCCGTCCCTGTCGGCCGCCGGAGCGGTGAGTAATCGCCCAGCGCAGCAGTGGACAGGTGAGCCAAAGCACCCATTGACATTGCGTGAAGAGGAACGAAGGCGCAAATTATCTTTCGTGTTGGATGCCTCTCTCTACTTTCTAAAAAGCCTTTCAACAGTGGCAACCTCGGGGTAAAAGGTACTTGAGCTCCTGATCTGCACTAAGAGATGGAGTGATGTCACACCTGCTTTTGGAGCGTTCAGGAAATTGAGCAGAAGTAACAGCCCGAAATTTTATAATTCAGGGATGTGGCTCCCAAAAGGACTTTTCAAAATGCCTTGCCTTCACTTACTTGTGATTCTAATCTGATTAATCGATATTTGATAGCGACCCTTTCTCTGCTGTCAAACAAGAGAGAGAATTTAATGAATTGCTGTGATCTTGTAACAAAGAAATAGGAGCGCTAGTGTCGATGTGTGTTTCATCTTATAGTGGAGAACTGAGATCACTCCAGTGATTTTTCTTTCCGGCATGTCTAGACTGGCTTCCCGTTTTTATATGCTGGCCAGACATGATTAACAAAAACGTTTGCTGTTCCTTAGGAGAACTGGACACTCAGCACCAAATCAAATATTTAAATACTTGCTCTGGCAAGCAGACAGACCTCTGAAACGGTGATATTTTTCTATAAGTGAACTCAAGAACCTACTGCTGCAGCACTTGCTGTTTTATTTTCTTGTTTGTAAACTTTTTTTGGGTGATTTACGAAGCTTTACATAAGAGGAGTTAGATGCAACCATTTATTCTTTGTTGTCTGCCTAGTCTAATTTTAGAACAAGTTATTTCTTTAGCTATGGAGACAATGTGGTTTTTGTTTCAAAGTCAAAAATTGAAGAACTAAAAATACAAGAGATTTAAGCATGGCTTTTTTCACACGCCCATCAGACTTCAACCGTGTGTGTGACTGAAAACCACATACTGGTTGCAGCCTGACAAATTTGTAAAAGGTAAAGGGACTTTCTTTCTGCATCATCAACACCCTCATTCATTGAATTCTCTGCATGAAAATGGAAAATGCGCTCCTCCCCTCCTCCTTCTTCTCCTCCTCTAAATTCTCAGCTAAACTGCTGAGTGGTGACTTTGAAGAGTATTAGCCAGTACAGAGGACTGGTGCTTGTCAAGGCAGACCCTCGTGTAGCCATGGGATTACTAGTTTCCCGGTTTATGCCTTAATCTGAATTTGATCTTTCCCAGCTCTGAATAAGCAAATCAGCTACGTATTTCACACAAACTGGGGTGAGAAAGCCCTGGGTGAGAAAGCTCTGTTTTTACGTAATTTCCAAACCTGACCTTTTTCCCGGATGACCCAGCAGGAGTAGACTTATGGCTCGCCTACGTTTAGTAATGTATTACTCATCTTCTGAACCATGTAACACATTCCCAGACGTTGTTGGGAAGGAGTGAGTCCGTGCAAATGGCCAGGCAGGTTTGCTGGTTGCTGATGTGCTTGCAGTTCAGAGCATACATGGCTGAGCACCTGCCCCTTTCCTTACAGTACGTAATTGTGATCGCTGCAAGACTCGTTGGGCCAGCTCCTTAATTCACTGGGCAAGAGCAGGGGGTCTCTGGGACTGGCTCCGCATCCTCAAAGGCATTTCTGCACAAAACTGTGTAAAATGATCCATCGCATCTGAGTGGGACTGCAAAATTAGTTATAGTAATAATCACAGAAATAATCAGCACTATAAGAAAATGAAATGTCTGCCTTGTGATGGGTAGCATAATACAGGATACGTCATAGGATATACGTCAGATGATGTTTGCTAAATATCTTTTATTTTATTTTATTACAGATTGGTTTTGTGCTTTATCCTCCAAATGGGAGCCCAGAGTGGAATCAGACGGATCATACTAATATGATGTTCCTGACCATGTGCTATTGCTGGCATTACGCCTTTGCTTTTCTTATACTCGCAGTGAATTACACAATCGTCAGCTGGTAAGTTACTTCAAACACTAAAATTCTGGAGACCTGTCTATTTAGTCTAGCAGGAGCTTCATTTTAGAAAAGTTTCACTGACAAATCAAACGGCTTCCACAAAGTAATTAATTGTCTTGCACGGTAAAATAAAAATCGATACTGCCTGTCAATGAAGATAACATGACTCATTGCTTCAGTAGAAAGGGGAAAAACAGTCATAAAGTAAGCTCTGACAGCATTATGCTTCTCACATAAAACAAGCTCTTTTTGATAGTCTTCCACATTTGTAAATGCATAAAAAGTTACAAGGAGGAGAGGCCTTCTTTCCC